>NC_132900.1:3334380-3394380 GCF_030463535.1 Salminus brasiliensis | reverse complement strand
TCCTGGAGTTGTCAGTTCTAACCCAGATCAACCCAACCTGGTCCACTTGATTATGGCTTCAGACCACTTTTGGCTCCTCTGAGGAACCTTTCCACTGTGTGTTCTCAAATAATTCTCTTTGGTCTTGTACATTCCTCATTTATTTACTAGTGTTATTGCAGTGAGCTGTGAGATTTATTTAAGGCCTTTTTTCTGTAGGGAACCAAAGAAGAGTGAAGCACATGGAGCCCCAGGATCTGGAACTGTTACACTGAGCTAGGGGTCATTGGTCTTATACAAAATAAATAAATTGTCTGTAATTGTCTGTAAACAAATAATTATGAGGAAAGAAAACCTTCAGCCATCCCAAATCATTGGGGGATAAGATTGCCAACCCCTGCCCTAGGCCCATTGTTCTCACAAATAGGACCAGGGGAACCCTGATATACATCAGTATATAGTCAGGAGGGTCGGCAGATTTATTTTTTTGCGCCAGTACAAACTTCTCAAACTGGTTGTTCCAAGTGGTTGCCTTGGTGGTTGCTAGGGTATTACTTTTGCATCCTACATGGATGCAAGTGTTATCTAGGTGACCGGAGAGGGGTGCACAAACCTCTCCACCATTTATCCCTATAGGAGACCTTGTTGCTATTTGGAAGTTCTGGCAGCATCTGATTAATATCAAACGTTCTGGGTTGGTGATAATAAATCAAACATGTAGCTCAATTTTGTAGAAGAGTAAAACTATAGCTAAATATGGTAACAGTATTAGAAATGTGAGTTGGACAAAAGTTTGAGAACCTTTGCTTTAGGCAATAAAAGCAGTGTGTTAACACTAGTAAATCATCCAGTAATGAAACATGGTTGAAGTTTAATGTTGCAACCAGTCCCATCATGATGACCTTTGCTCTGGACAATAAATAATTCCAGAAATAATGGTGATAAACAATATTATTCTTATTTAAAATACCATTATGTCAGATTTTATATATATATATATATATATAATGCTAATAGTATAGTAATGCAATTACACCCTTTTAAAGAGGAATGGACTTGTGATCATTAAGAATATTCAGACATTTGAATTGTAATAAAATAAAAATGAAAAACATGGATAACACTACTCTTATAACAAAGTCAACATACCGGCTCATTCACATTAACAGGCTCTGCTCGAAGCCATAATGGTCCCACGCCAGTAAGCTCTGGTCCATTTGGACCTTCTCTTCTCATCTGACTGGCTTTCTTATGTCTTTGGGGGGAAAACCGCTGTTTGCATCACAGATTGGATCATTTTTTCGTATCAGCAAAGAAAGGGGCGATACTTTGCTCTCCACTGAAACACCAGTGAGGTCACTTCAGAGGGGTGACCTCATGCTAGATGCATCACCACTGTCATATAAAGATAGACCAGTCGCCTTTGCACAGCGTTTCTGCAAAGTCAGACCCGGAACCCGTCTTAAATAATCGGTTCAGACTAGGGAGGGGAGAGGTGATCAGTTGCACCACTACCAGTCAGAGTCGGCTCGGTGTGTATAAAGACGCCATTATTGATGTAATGGTCGCTGCCTCCAGCTCGCCTTGGATGAGAGAACAGAATAGTGTGATTGGCTAAAATACACTCAGACTAGTACAGACTATGGGCCATATCGAGAACAGCACAAATGATTGAGGTCAGGTGCTTATATCGTACGCCAAGTCAATAATTACAACTTATATATTTACAAATTAATTTACGATTATCGATAAAGGGCCCTAGTTGCACCCACAGAGTGCTGAGGCATGTTTGGCAAAGGGGCAGAATCTAATGATCTAATGACGGGGGAAACAAGGATCTAATGAAAGTCTAATCAAAACCAGCATCCGAACTGTGATGGTGTTGGAAAACTGCTATGAGGGAAATTTAACATCAACATTATTTCATAGAGCTTAAAAAACACTTAAGAAACTGAACATTCAGTTTCAAAGTGATCCCACATTTGGCTTTATTTTTAAGGTAATTATTTAATAAGGAATTAATGGCAGTAACTAAAAGACGAACTTAATGGGGAAAGTTTTTAAATATCCCCAATATAACAGTGTAACCTCATGTTAATACAGGTTAGAGTAGGGTGGTGGGGTTGAGGGCTGTGTGCAAACAAATAAAAGACAAACAATGGTTTGTTATAAATCTTGCACAACTTCTATTGTAGTCTCATACAAAAATGGACAAAACAATATGACAATTTTTTTTTGTTTTTTTGACAAAATGTACACAAAGTCGGCAGCCTCGCAAGTCAGGACTCGCCTGGTAATGTTGCAGAATTATTTTCTTCATTATTTTACATAAAATGAAATTAAACAAGAGGAGCTGAGCGCTTGGAGGTCCAAATGTTTAAAAGTCCAGTTTTCATGTATTTCAGTCACTTGGTTGGAAAGTGGTGAGGGTTTAAATCGTGCACGTCGTTTTAGTGCTCCTTAAAGCTTCGGTGGAAGAGAGGGCGGAGCCAAAGTCCAGCAAACGTTAACAGTCCGGCACCGTGGAGATGCATTTTGCGGGAAGATCATCTGTCAGCCCCAAAAGGAAGGTGAACCATGCGCAAGGAGTCAAGAGGGGTGAACCTTGAAGTCTTCATCACCCCCTTCATCATCATCAGTGATGCACAAAAAGTGTCCAATGTCTAATTCATCCAGTCAGCTTGAGCTGTAGCTCACAGGCCTCAACCAGTGACATGTCCCAGTTACCCTCTACGTGAGCACTACTTGAACAAGGAGAAATTCACCTATACCCGCTGAAAAGCCAGAACTGCTGGGGTGGCTACTTTGGCTCTTTGGTCTCTGTCCTTGTTGTAATCCATAGTGCCCCATGCTGTCCTGGGGAGAAGCCTGTACGACCCCTACCGCCCCCGGCCCCCTCTCAGTGCACCGCGGGCACCCCCGCGCCTGGAGTTTGGACCAGTGCTGCCACCTGGACCTCCGGCGTTAGGGGGCCCGCCACGACCCCAACCTCCTCTGCCTCCTCTGGATGGAGGGCCATAGCCGCTATCCTCTCGTGGTGGTCGCCCTGGGACGGGAGAACAAGAGGTAGTGTGATGCACCATCTATGACATGTATTAAAAGAAAAAAAAACAAAAACCCAAAAAAAACGTAGGATCTACATAAATAACCCCTCCCCCCCACCTCGCCCCAGTCTCACCTGCCCCTCGGTCATCGGGTCCAGAGCCAGGTGAATCCATGTCTCCAGTGCCTGGGCCGTCGTGCCAGGGTCGTTTGCGAGGCGGCAGTGAGGCCATGTCCATTCCCTGAAGAGAAGAAGAGCGCTCCCTACTGGCTGCAGACTGACCGTCATGCATGCTGTGGTCGCCTCGCTGCCCGTCCCGATAGCCGTCGTGACCTGCAGAGACATACGAGATCTAGAGTCAACTCGGAGCTCAATTTTACAGCCCTGGGAAACAAACAAACAAACAAATAAACAACTCCAAGCTGAACTCATTTCCCCACTGCTACGGGGATGAGAAAACGACAAACGCTTCAGCTGTGGTGGTGCCAAGACACAGCTTAGGGGCGTGAGATAGGACCTAGATAAGATATTCCCAAAAGGAAGGACCTAATGACCACTACAGGAATGGGAAGGGCTTATTTAAGAGGGGGATTAAAAGCTGTATGAAATCTAAAAACACTGGTTAGGGCTGCATGATCTACACAAAATGGTTGGTGTGGTGCTATGAATAACACCACTACCTGCCAGTGAGCTACCACACCACATGGGAGACTGGGGTTCAATTCCCGGTCTGGATGACTGTGCTGCGCTACACCAATAAGAGTCCTTGGGCAAGACTCCTAACACTACATTGGCCCACTTGTGTAATACCAGTAACCATGTAAGTCGCTCTGGATAAGAGCGTCAGCTAAATGCCATAAATGTAAATGTAAATGTAACAAAATACCACAGTGCACAACTGCAACATACACACTATCTATACACTCATCGAGCACCTATACACCTACGTATTCCTGCAATTATCCAATCAGCCAGTCGTGTGGCAGAAGTTCATACAATTCATACAATCATGCAGATAAGGTCTAGCAGCTTCAGGCATCATCCACCAACCATCTGAGGTGACAGAGGGACTACAGTAACTATAAATAACCACTCTGAGAGCAGGTCATCATGGTGCTCGATGAGTGTATATGTATCATTTTTGCATACGTGATGGGTCTCATTTTTGTTAAATCGTCCATAAAGTCAGGATGACCGTTTCTGCATTTGGTGGCCTTCAGTCCCAAAGCCTGACAGTGCAGGGATAATTCAGCGAAGATCTGCTGCGCAGCCCTACCACCCACCCCTCCCTCCCTGCCCTGCCACTGTGATTCTACCTGAATCTCGCCCTCCCTCCCAACCCTCTTGGTTTCTTCCTCCTTCGCCGCGAGGGCCATAATCATCAGGAGTTGGAAGAAGCCCCTTTCTTCCTACACCACCTAAGAGAGATGACATGTTCAAACATGGCACCTCATACTTAATGGATGGACGCTTGCTATGTTGGCTACCGTGAGCACGTAAACGAGTCTGACCTCCTCGCTGTGGCCCCCCGCGCCTCCCTCTTCCTCCGTTTCCCCAGCTCTGGCCCATCTCTTCTTGGGAATCAAAGCTGTCGTCTCCTCCGTAATCATCCTGGTAGCCTCCTCGGCCTCCGCGTCCAGTTGGACCACTCCTCCTGTACCTATAAAAATATGTCCCTCATCATACACTTATTTATTTTTATTTTTTTTACTCATAATTTGCCTTTTTTCATGATATCTGTACTTTATAAATTGCCCAAAGGTTTATTATTTGTCCACAATTTGTTTTTAATTTAGCAAATCAAGTCATGATAAGTGATTGATGTGCCATGGGCAATTTTCACTTTGGTGAATGATCTGTGTGACGTATATATATATATATATATATATATATATATATATATATATATATATATATATATATATATATATATATATATATAAACTAGGGATGCACCGATCTGATACTAGGATCGGATATCTGTCCCGATCCTAAGAAAATTAGCTGGGTTGGGTCTCGGATAATTAGTCTGATCCAAGGGGCCGATCCTTTTTTACGGAACCGCCGGTATTCTAGGCTTCATAACTCCGAATCAGAGTAACCTACAGACATCATACACATGCATCATAGCAAACAGCAAGTATAGTAATCCAGCTCATCTTCCATATAAGGAGAACCGAGAAGGGAGGAGCTGCTCACTCCTCTTTAGTCTCACAGACTTCAGAACTTCAGAATAAAAGTCCTGAGCCCAGACAACACTGTGCATATAAGCACAATTATTATTATATTTATATATAAGTGACAAATAAACAAAGTGGGTTCATTTATATATGTGGTTATTTGTTATAGTTTAGTTAGTTAGTAAAGTAATGATTGTCAATCCTGATGCCTTAAATTTCTCCTACATGGTGAGATATATGATGTACTAATTCAACAATGGTATCGGCCAATACGCAGTTCATGTATCTGTATCGGAACAGAAAAAGATGGATCGGTGCATCCCTAATCTAAAC
This sequence comes from Salminus brasiliensis, assembly GCF_030463535.1. Lineage (NCBI taxonomy): Eukaryota > Metazoa > Chordata > Actinopteri > Characiformes > Bryconidae > Salminus > Salminus brasiliensis. The sequence goes on along the minus strand of NC_132900.1, from coordinate 3,388,845 downwards.
ATTATACTTACGAGTCATCTGGTGGTCGCCTCTGCCTCTGGTCAAACTCCTCCCCTGGACCGTCGTATGAGTCATATCTACAACGACAACCTATAGTCAGAATTTGCCCCAATTTCTTACCCCAAAGCTCCTCAATGAGACCTTGAGCTTCACATGCATCATTCTGATACACTGTCAGACACACCTGTCATGTCCACCGTATTCCCCATCGCGAGAAGAGAACCGCTCCTGATTCTCCCACTGGCTTCCTGAGCTTCCTCTGTGACCTCTAGGGTCTCCATGGTACTCCTGACCCGGTCCACCAGGCCCTCTCCTCCAGCCCTCTTGGAAGCCACCCTCATCACCCCAGTACTGACCACCTCCGTCTGAGCCTTGGCCTGGCCCACCTGGTCCCCCAGGGCCTTGCCGGTCAGGAGGCCCCATGTGGTGGTTTGGTGGACCTCGAGGCCCATCTTCAGGATCACAGGAAGGACACAAAGATGAAGCAAATTTACCAAAACTTCACTTGAGCAAAATCAGCAGATTCCAGTCATGCAGTAATGTAAGCAACTGCTATTTCAGTACACTAGGGGGTGCTCTAGCCAGAAGAGTTATAAATGTTAGTGATTAATTATAATGTATATTAATTACATTTACTTAATTTTAAACATAAAAATATTTTTCTGTGGGTCAATGTGACTCACATGTATTAATAAATCAATAAAAAAGTTATGATTATTATTAAAAATAGTTATATAAGGGTTTATTACACTGGTAATAATACATGTTTATTTTTTCTTGGTGGTCTACTGTTGATAAATAAATAAATAAATAAATAAAATCCCAAAACCACAAATCTTAGCCCTACCTTTGCCACCGGGACCATGCATCATTGACTGCGGTCCAGAATTCTGTCCCTAGAAAAAACAAGGGAGTCACAGTGTCATTTACTCTTCCAAATGAGACGAGAAAGAAAAAAACTCAATATAATAATAAATATATAATAATAATAATAATAAATACATGTTTTATACTGTAACCACAGTTAATAAAATATTGTAAATGTTGAATACTCTATAACTTTCATCACCTGGTTAAACTGTCCTCTGTTCCCGTCAGTCATGTGCGGTGGCTTTCCCTGCTGCATATATGGAGGTCCCTGCATGTTACCTGGAGGCCCCTGCATATTGTTTGGGGGCCCATGCATCCCTCCTGACGAAGGTCCTATCCCATGCATGTTTCCTATGCCCTGCATATTGCCATGAGTTCTGGCTGGAGGTCCCATCATACCTCCTTGCATAGGCCCCTGAGGACCCATCATGTTACCATGGGGTGCAGGCCCCCTCATGTCTTGATGCATCATGCCTCCCTGTGGGGGCCCTTGACCCCGAGGTAGTGGTCCCATCATGCTGCCAGCAGGACCCCCAGGCCCTTGGGGCATCCCGCCTGAAGGAGGACCCTGCATGCCCCTGGGCCCCTGTGGCATCCCGTGAGGGCCTTGGGGCCCCATGTTCCTGTGAGGGCCAGGGTGGCGTGGGGGTCCATGGAGATCGGGGGGACCCATCATGCCCTGCGGAGGAGGACCTTGATGAGGTGGCCCAGGAGGACACATCTGGCCGGGAGGCATGAAGGGGCCAGGCATCCCACCTGGACCCATTGGAGGCATGTTATGGGGAGGCATTTGCTGTGGTGGCAGGGATTGAGGAAAGCCTTGTGGAGGAGGTGCCATCGGACCACCCTGGCCAGGGAAAGGGGCCATGGCTCCTGACTGGCCCGCAGAAGTTGGCCCGCCCTGCTCTTGGAGTTGAGCCATTCGTTCGATCTTCAGTTGCTGCAGAGAACAACAAAAACATTACATACATTACTTACAAAAGCAAACGTCCTCCAATCAAAAATGACCGTCGGACGAGAATGAGGGCACAGAGAATGGCCGTTTCTGGGCGCTTCTGCTGACCTCCAGCAGCATAGGGTTTGTATACTGCAGCGCAGCCATTTCCTGCTCGATCTCAGCCTGGGTCTTCTTCTTGCCATCCACCTTTTCATCCTTCCTCTCCTTGGGCATCTCACCAGGAGCCATCGCTGGCACCTTGTTCTCTGCCCAGGCCTAGGGAGCAAGATGGTTGGGATGAAGATGGAGAGAATTACACGCCACCCAAAACAGGAAGCCAACAGAGCTACACAGCAAAGGAGAAGAGCGTACTTGCTGAAACTGCGCAGGAATAGGTTTTGCATAGGGGACTTTCTTGGTTGGCGGTTTCTTCAGGTCCTTTTGCATAACCTCATCCATTCCCCAGTCAAGCCCTGGGATGCTCATCTCTGCCTCGGGCGTTGCTTCTTTACCTGTTGATCACATGGCCCACATATTAGCCCCCCTCCTCTACAAAAAGGACAAACTGTGGCTGCGCTGTGACCACAGGTGCAAGAGCTGTTCACAAGAATATCCATCACAGTTTGTGTGTGTTTGTGTGTTTATTTGGTGTGTCTGGTCCTCACTGGTTTGCTCCTGCTCCATGGCGGCTTTCAGCTGCTCTGGGATGCCCATGCCAGGAATGGCTGCGAGACTGTTGGGCTCCATGTCATCTGGAAACAACAAAAAACACCACACATCTAAAGCTTTACACAAGACAAGGACCGCGCCCTGACCTTTTAATGTCCGTTTTAAAATTAGACATGCTAAACATACACAATATGGCCAAAAGTTTATGGACACCCGCCGATATTTCCTTCGAAAACAATGACGAGCACTGAAATGGGCTTTCCACTAGATGTTGTAACCATGAAGATTTGGTTGCATTGTTGGTTGGTTCATTCTGCATCACAAACGCCGCTCCAACTCATCGCATGAAGCTCCATTATCGCAGAGAGCACATCTGCACAGGCCAGTCAGCGTTGGGCACGGCAACGTGAGGCTCACATGAGGCTTCTCAAATGCTTCCCATTCTTTTGGTCAATGCTATTCTATAAAGATATAGTGGGCCCACCTTAAAAGTATCTGAATTCCCAAATAAGCCCAGGCGTCCACAAACTTTGGGACATCAAGTCTAACATACGGACTAACTGGGTCGATCTGTACTGCAATAAAGCTCTGTAAAACAGTGCTCCGCCCCTCCAACCAAACATACTGCAGCACTCACCATACTCCACCCCATCCTCTGACATTCCCGGCAGCAGATTCAGGTTGTATCGGTCGCGCATCTTATCGCCTGGCCGATTCCTCGTCCAGAATTTGCTAAAAGCAACAACACAAACAGCTTGAGACTCGCCATGACCGTCGCCTTCTTCTACACAAATCACACTTCACCTGTTTACAAACTCATACAACCAACCACTCACTCACTCACCTGGTGTGGTCATTGGATCCCGAGCATAAAATGTGGCCAAGAGGGTGCCAGGCCAAGCTCCAGATCATGCCTTCATGGGCCATCTCCATGCCGCCCACCTCCTTCTCCACTCTGAAACGAGATGTCCGTTAAGCTTTACGACACCGCAACGGCCATTAACAACCCTCATACTACTCCAGTCTAAAGAGAATTACGGATTTACCTTCTGACTATGAGCTTTTTACTGCTGGGTCCATAAGTATCTGGACAGTGTTACTTTTGTGCAATTTTACCTGTAATTTCAAATCCACTGTAGTGGTGTCTGCACAATCACATGTAGTCTCAGCTTTTTTATTATTTGATTTGATTTATTTTTGCTTTTATTTATTTATTTTTAAAGACAACACCTTAAAAACATCCAGAACTGGAAGGACAGAAAGATAGAGAATAGCGAAGGACGGAAAGGCCTCACGAACTGAAGCTCACAACATCATCTGCCAAACATGGTGAAGGTACTATTATGCAATGGTAACGTCTGGGTCTTTGTGATATCCATGGGTTCCAGATATCAGACGGTCACTGACTGCAAAATCTTTTTTTTATTTTTTTTTATACATTTATAATAATTAGCTTCTCAAATTTATCTATAGTGTATAAAAATGGAGGGTCTATAAACAAACGTGAGCGCAATTCTCAATTGCAGGGTGGAGACGAACTTACAAAACTTGCGTCACTGTCCAAATACTTATGGACCTGGTTGTATAATGGTTTTCAGACAAAAACACTGCTGTACTGGAAACGTACTGCTATGGAACATACTAAGTGGTCGAAGGTGTGCATCAGCAGTACATACCCAGCATGCCAGAACAGCAACGAACCATCAGAGCCGCCGCTGGCGAAAAGGCCTTCGTGGACAGGGTGCCAGGCGACAGCTGAAACCAGGCAGCAAGAAGAAATTCAACAAAGTCAAAAACAGACAAATGCACGTGCACAAAGAAAACAGGGCATTAACAGGGCATGATATTGTACCGGTAGCTTCTTTCTTGTGGCCCCTGAAAACCTGCAGCTCCTCCTTCAGGTTGCGGATGTCGAACAATTTGCACAAGTGGTCACGTGAAGCCGTCAACAGCCAGTTGCCATTGAGGTTCCACTTCACCTCCATGACTGTGTTTTTATGGGCATGTCTGAGACACAAGAGAAAGGAGAGTAAGACACTACGTCAAAGTATGTTACCATGGTTCTCACCTCGGCTCTGTGTTTGGCTTAATCTGATTGGTTTGTAAATCAAATTATTCCAAAAAGGGCAATTCTATTGTGCCGCCTTATGATTGATATTAATTCATTGTTTACAGGAAGGACAAAACAGCTCAAATTAAATTACCTCACAGTATAAATGATGTAATTTTTTTATATTTAAAAAAAAGTAAATATTTTGCTATATTATTATTATTGTTCATTGATTATAAAATACTAAAATTAATAAAGTTACACTACTGACAGTTCTGCTATTGTTTTGATAGGTCTAGCACATTACAGAGGCTCAAACACAGAACCACTGCCAGTGTTTTCCCTCCATCTTCACTCAAACTGATCAACTTACAATGTTGCTAAACTCTGGCCAGTCTTTGGGTCCCAAAACTTGATGGGCTGTTGGCTGTCTTTGCTGCCAGAAACCACCAGGCCCTTGGTTGGGTGCCAGTCCACACACTTCACGTCAGCTCCGTGGCCTGGAGACCAGGGTGTAGGACAGAGTCAGAAAGAGTTACGATTAACAGAACGTCCTGCACTGTCCACTCTCTCACACACACACACTCTTCCAGGACATTCTTAATATAAAATTCATTTAAGGCAAAAACTAATGCTTTAATAAGAAAATCTGAGTTCAAGTTTTAATTAATACTTTTTTTTTAAAGGAAGAAACAGAAACCTTCTTAACTTTTATTAGAAGCATGGAAGCCATTTTGAGGCATTTCTATTGGTCCATTTATTATGAAATTGTGACGCAATGTACTGAACGTTTGCATGGCCGTGAAGTAAAAAAATAAATAAATAAATATAATAATAAAAAAAAATATATATAAAATTATATATTATAATATATATATATATATATATATATATATATATACACACATACACAGAATTAGATACAGAAGATTCATCTATGTCAGATTTAATAATTCGTACCCCCCTAGACAGGATGTACTACATCTATAAAACAATGAAGCCAGAGGAAAACATAATAAATAAATAAATGCACTCAAATCCAAAAGTGACCATAAACTGAAATGTGAATAATAATAATAATAATAATAATAATAACAACAATAATAAAATACATGAAATAAAAAAAAAAATCTGGTTGTCCTAATTAATAAACCTAATTAATAAACATTGATCTTCAAGTAAAAAATAACTTTAGATACTCTTAGATACTTACACACACACACAAATCAGAAATAACCATTTTCCACATGTTCTCACGTTCTCACAATTTTAGTCTTCATTTTTCCTGCTCTAATTTTGCTTATTTGGCCCTTCAGTTTGCTGCGCTGCTGTTAACACAGAGCTTGTTAAAACTCTGTAACAATCGATCAGTGTGAGATTTCACCTCCTGTCTTCCTACACCCTAGAACCGCTCGTCTGTTCTGCTAGAGCTAGGGGTGGGCAATTCTGGTCCTGGAGGCCCGGGGTCGGGCACAATCTTGTTTCGGGGCGCTCCTGATTCAACTAACCTGTTAACGGTCAGGTTTAGGAGGTCCGTTAGAGGACCCCTGTGGTAGTGGATGGCGGGCCTGTCGGCTCAGAGAGGATAAACCTTTATAAGGGTCTGAATTAATTTTTAAGGTTGATCATTACCGTTGTACAGTCTACTGGTGTGAGCAGATTTATTAATTTGTTCCTCATTAATTAATTAATCGTTAATAATGTATTAGTTTGGATACAGTAGATTCATCAATGTCAGATTTAATCACTTGCACCCCCTCTAAGATATTATACATCTATAAAAGAATGAAGCCAAAGAGGAAAACATAAAAAAAGAAAATAGGATTTATTAATTTATTGTTTTGTTTCCTCATTATTTGTCAGTGTCCCTTTTTTTTTTTAAACAACAAGGATGAGAACAGTTTATTTGGGCTCACTTCAGTGTCAGAACCTTTTTTTCTGCTATTCTTCCCTTAAAAGCTAATTATCAGTTATTATCTTACGTATCTATGAGATCTATGTTGACAAATCCAGCAGGTTCTGATTACTCTGATTAACTGGGGTGGCATCAAACAGCACAACTACATCACCCAGTAAAGAAGTACCTGAGCAAAAGGGCAGAACATGTTGGAAAGCACATGGACAAAAGTATTGGGACAGGTATATAAAAAAATCAAGCCCCTAGCCCTGCAGTCGGCCTTTCTTCCACAAATCAGTGAAAGAACAGGAGGTTCTGAAGAGCTCACTGAACTCCAGTGTGGTTCTGTATGTAATAGGAGACACCGCTGCACCAACAACAACAAGTCAGCTGGAGAAATTTCCTCCCTCCTAGATCTTCCTCCATCAGCTGAGAGTGGTGTTATTATTGAACAGTGGAAGAGTTTAGGAGGAACAGCTCACAGAGAGCAGCTCAGGAACCGAGTGTCTGTCAGACCACGTAAGGTTACAGAGCAGGGTCAGGGCCGAGTGCTGAGCTCAGAGCAGAGTGCAGAAAAGCCTCCAACTGACTCAGTAACTGCAGCAGAGCTCCAGACCTGCTGCTGCTGGTAGAGCTTAGAGCAAAGAAGGGGGACCAGCTCCTTATTAATAATGCCTATGGGTTTAGAATGGGATGTCTTATAGCGAAAAGCTCCCATAGGTGCAATTTGTGGGTGTGGGCTTGACAATTATGAGAACATCAGTCAAAGAAATTGCAGCTATTTGGATAGTTTTCATTCTTCGTCCAGCGTTTCACCTCACATTTAACTGCTAAATTAGAATTATCATATTTACATTCATCAAGCTTGAGTGGTAAAACAGCTGTTGCTGCCATCATTGAAGGTTGACGAACTTTGACGAATATTAATGGATAATTAATAATTTAATTTATACTCTTACTCCTTTCTTAGTTCTTTTAGTAAAGGCAGTGGTTCCATATAGAACCGCCTGAATGCTTAAATGGGTCTCTGCCCGGTAAATACGGTTCTTCAGACACCAGGAAGAAAGTCGAAGTGAAAGTGTATGTGGTTCTACTTCGCATCAAGAACTGATCCACTATTGTTGGGTGTAAAGAAGCATTTTTTGTAGTACAGAGAACTTTTTTTTAAGACTAGACTTGTGGACCTTCATCATCATTAATAATAATTAATAAATTAATAAATTAATAAATAAACAAACTGATCTGCCTACCCGATGAAGAACATCTCTTTTATAACTCCATAAAACACAGTCCCTCAAAAGCCCTACTGAAAATAGGTCAAGGACATGTTTCCCTTAACCAAGCGTTTGCTGTTTAAGGGGCATTCCAGTCTCAGACTACCACCCGTGCGATCGGTCACGCATCATCAGATCCTCATCGATTTGACAGAAGCAAGATTTTATAATATTTTAAAAAATCACTTATAATGACATTACTGCTCTTAATAATCACCACAGTCTGGAAACATACGAGACACACTGGCCTAGACCTGCCTGTGAAGAGTAAACCTGTACGAGTCCTCGACTTTTCTCTCCAGAGTGATCATGTGAATTAGCTTTCCCCCGACTTGCAGCGCACAGTTTAATGCACAGGCGTGACTGGCTGAGTAGAGTCATGGGACATTTACTATGCATGTGATTGGTCTGAGAGTTTCCTGAGTGGCGACACCGGTACTGTAAAGGCTAGAAAAGTTACAATAAACACGGCCCAAAATTAAATAGCTAAAATTGGATACAGGTCCCGACAGTTCACAGAGGTCAGTCTGGGTCCAGGGCCTATTAATAACCTGTCCTGGTCTAAAAAAAACGAGAATCCTGCAGCACCACCGTAGACAGCAAGTATGCAATCTTACAACAGATACAGTGACAGTAAAATGCAGGTCATATTTGGCAAAATATGACAATTTTGCTCCAGAACACCCCCCCCCCCCCCCCTTTCTTTTTTTTTGGGTCAATAGCACCTTCTCTCCTCTAGTGGGCCATACAACGGCACTGGGCAACTGTAAGGACATTTGTACAAAGCATATATGATGCCTCTTCTATGAAACTGAGTTTTTATTCAATTAAGAGTTGTAAGCAAATAAAGGAACAGACTGTGCAGAATCACTTATTTTAAGGTGTCTTAAATGTCAATTTCTAAAGGTTTAAACAAATTATAATAAATAAAATCAATTTTTAAGGTTTAAGGGGTTTCCAGGGGTGCACAACTTCAGTCCTGGAGGAGCAAGCAAAATTGCCCTGTGTGTTTGGGTAGGGCAACTACCAATTTTTGCTGGAGACTGCTCATCTAGGACTGAGGTTATGCACTCCTAGAAACCCCTTAAACCAGGTCTCTAGGACTGGACCTGTGCATCCTGGAGTTGTATACCATGATTAATAATTGAGAGTCGAGACTAACCAAAAAACAAAAACCCCATCACCCCAAAAACATCATATTTTCTGATGCGAAATGCAGAAACATCTATTTTTACACCCATATAGAACACATGGAAGCCAGAGAGGACAATAAATACATAAAATTCCCATCAGAATAATAATAAATGACCAGCAACGACCACGAAGAGCCCATAAAGAGATGTGCACGGGTATGTGAATGTGAAAGGACAGCAGAGGTCTGTAGAATAGTACATTCAGTGTGTGAAACCCCAGAGGTCATGTCTGTGTGCTTTTCTTCTGGCAACAGTGTGTGTAGTCGAGCCCGTCATCAACGTACCTCTCAGAATTCTTTCCTCATGGCAGCGCAGAAAGTCCCAGATGCGAACAGTTCCATCATCAGAGCAAGTGGCAAATTTATTATCCGTAGGAGAGAAACTGAAGACACAGCAGGGAAAGAATCAATAATGAAGGATCACAAAGCAGCTCTATGTGGCTCTATCAGAACCCCCCAAACTCTCAGAGACGCTTTGTGGAGGTCTCGGGTGACTTGCTATCGACCAGCTCGTTAAAACCGCGCGAGAGCCAACTCTGACCGATCGGATTCTCAAGTTGCAGCACGAAAAGGGACACAGGCCTCCACAGACTTCCTCACGACCAAACACAACACCTCCCTCAAAACACTGCAACCTCCTCAAGCACCTGATCACTACCAACCCACTACAGGTTCACGTCCATATTAACCCTGTGTGCACAACTACAGGCCTACAGCAGCAGAGGAACCAAAACAATTCATAGTTTGAATGAAGAACCACAGCAGAGTCCAAAGGTTTGGGCACCTCTGGTCAAAGGATGGAATTTGTTGATTTGCAAAGTAAAAATAAGAAAATAATAAAACTTAAATATACGCCACTCTCCTAGTGTTCATTTTTATTTACAATTTAACTCATTACTGATTTTAATTAGAAAATCCGGCTTAACCTACATTCTACATGCAACATTTATATTTTTCTTCTATTAATAAATCAAGTAATTAAGCAAATTAAGTGATTTGTATTATTAAATGGGGGGGTGTCTCACAAAGCAAGAATTTAACAGTTAAACCAAATACCCCAGGCTCATATCCAATAGGAGAAGAGCTGAGCAACATTCTTACATTCCTGTTGGCCACTCCTCACCTTTGGCAAGAACTTCTTTGGCTTTGCGAGAAACCCTCCCACCCGGGGTGCCCAAACTTTTGAATATGCCTAATATAATATACGCCAATATGACTAATAACCGATTTGCATAAATATTTGAAATGAAATATTACATAACTATTGCACAATAAACTGAACAAGGAGCCAGAACAGGCTTTTCTAGCTGAAATGCAGCCAAGTGAACTCTTGAGGATCTGCCTCAGCTGGATGTCAAAACAAGAACCGACATGCTTTCTGGAGGAAGAGAGAGAGAGAGAGAGAGAGAGAGAGAGAGAGAGAGAGAGAGAGAGAGAGAGAGAGAGAGAGAGAGAGAGAGAGATAACCTAAGCCCCAAGTGGAAGGATGCTCCCCAGATCTATTCCTATTGGTTAGGAAAGCTACCCAGCTAACAGAGAAATCCTAGTTTCCCCCCTGAACACCCACCTTGGTTGCTCTGCTTCCTTATTTAGTTCAAAAATAAATTACTTAAAAAGATACTCAAGCATCTAAACCAAAACTAGCTTTGGATTCTGCACACCACCACAAAAATTGGATTGGAACACCCCGCAGTGCAAACTTGATGGCCAGCTACACCCTTCCTACGTGAAGTGAGAAAACAGACAGGAAAGAAAGAAAACGAGGGTTTCCTTCACACCCTATTGAACCTCAGCACGGATACAATTGGTGGCTAGTTCCTCTTTTTAGTGTGAATCTAAGGGGGACAAAATAATTTAACAACTTTATTTGATTAGCTGTGATCCCAACAACCCACCCGACCACCCACCCACCCACTGGCCAGCAAGAGTCAAATCTGAGCAGCAGAAGCGAGTGGTCACCCTGGGTGTCCCGGTGTTGAGTTTTCAGAGAATGTGAGAGCAACGTGTACTTGTTCCCCGATGACAGTTGCGTTACTTGGGTGAAAACCTGTAATCTTTATTCTTGCAATCTTTATTTAAAATAAACCTCAGTTCTCTTTATTCAAAACTAAGCAAAAGGTCATCTTGAGTACGGCAGATTCTGATGGCCAAGGGGTTCCCTGTTAAATGTACCAGTGTGAAATGAACTGTATGAGTGGATCTGAGCCACCAGTGTCCATCCTCCTCAGTACAGAGGGTCTGACCAACCCTCCTAAAAAACACTTTGTCCCTGTGTGTCTCTCCGTCAGTCTTTGCGTCTATGCTGTGATTATAATGACCTTAGAATATAGATAAATGTGAATACTTTATTTAAAAATGTGAAAAAAATATACCTTCACTGTACAAGAGTAGCAAATTATGTATAGAAAAAACCATAATACATAACTTAGGAGCCACAGGTGACAAATCAATGCAGTGTTGCGACAGCACACACATACACGTGTCAATAATAATAATAATAATAATAATTAAGGACATCAACATTGAGCAGCACAGGGAGAAGTATAGAAGAACTGAGAACACTGAGGGGAGCCCCCTACAGACAGTTCCCTGACAGTGCAGGGCCAATAACAACAGGCTTGGGTTAACTACAGAAAATGGTAGATTGGGTATAGACCTGGCCTCTCTAATCGCCTCCTTGTGAGCCTGGAACATCTTGACGTTGTTCATGTTGGACTGCCAATACTTCACGTAGCCTCCGTGGTCAGCAGTCAACATCCACATGTCGTTATGAGACCAGGTCATCGCCCTGACAGGGCTGTCATGAGCCTGTGAGAGGTGAAGAGAGGTAAAATGGTAAGCATTCTTCAGGGTTATTCTTCTAGATCTCGATGGCATGAACAGAGGGGATCCCTATTTCAGTGCTGGAGACCCCAAACTCTGGGCAACAGAGTATGGACTGCCCAGGGCTGACTTGGGGAAGCTTGGGGAGCCAAAGCGTTACCACAAACACTGTTTTTACCTGTAGGATTGTCTCAAAGTTGAAGGTTAGGCCGTTCCACAAAGTAAATTCCCCACTGGAGGCACCAGTCACAAGCCGTCTGCCTTCGGGGGTCCACTATATAGAACAAAAATAAGACAAAAATGAAGGAATAGAGGTGATCAGGACATTGATCTGTAGATTTTCACCAAAGAAACTAGAAACAAATGTACTTGTGGTGCAGGAACTAGCAAGCTATTAATCAGTGAGCCGAATACCAGACATGAGAAAAATCCAAGCCCCGTTTACCCACTTTTTGGCTCTAGACCCAACCAGAATGGCGTTCGAGAGTGTAACTTACCCGTACAACAAACACAGGGCACTTCACTTTATTGGTGGACGTTCTGACGAACTTTGTGGTGACCGCATTCATGGGGTTATTGAGCATACCAACAGGGGGGACCAGCTGAGGAGGCACAAACACAACTGATCAGAAACCAGCATGGTCTTCCTAAAGGAATCTATTTCAAGGGCAAATGAAGCACTCACGTCATTAAAGCAACCTGCATCTGGCTGAATAGCACGGAAATCTCGATGGTCACGCTGCCAGAGACGATTCTGCCAGACAAAAACAAACAAGTTAGAGACAACTTCAGGTATTTATTTTTTTGGTGACACAGGAGGTGAGAAACTTCTGCCAGTACCTCCAGGTGTCTGATGACGGAGGGGTTGTAGTCGATGGTTTTGCGGTTGACTGCTTTTCTCATGCGCTTGCCGTCAAAGGTGAGCTGCTGCATGGCCTGCTGTTGCGCGAAGTCCGGGCGCTTGTAGAACAGCTGCCGCGGCGCCTGGTGTTGGAACCGAGGCATGTGGAAAAAACGGGGTGGAGAGCCGATGTCTGTCGCCATGGTGACCAGTCGGATTCACCTGTGGGGAGGTTTCGGATGATTAATTGATGTCCATTTGAGTCGAGACGACATTTTAAAAACCTGAGGTGACCGAAAGTGGAACAGTGGTTAAAGGACATCATTAACAGACAGTCAAAATACAAGTCAGTCAATCCTACTGGGTTCAAATGTAAGCACTGAGCAGTCAAACCAAATCCACCCCACCAAATACTCATTAGAAACTGATGAATATGCAAAAGCAACACTTATTTCCAGTCAATATCAGGATGCATACATAAATAAGAGTACTAAAAAAAAAATCGGTTATGATGGCAACTGGTCAACACACTTATTTCCTGACTGCTGGCATAGTCAAAACTGTTCAACCAAGGCTGGGAAACATGCTCAGATATTTGTAGCAACATCTGGATTAGAAGTGTTTGAGCAGACTCATGTCCCAAGACTGATTTTAGGCTCGTCTAGAGAAGAGGCTCATCATCACTGGTCTGCTTTCACACAGAAGAACTCTGTTCGAACCAAGGACCAACTGCGCAATTTCAAACATCAGTTTTCTAGATGCACATTTTTGCAAAACGGTAGGACCTAGGTTCAGCCATTTATTGTTTTTCCTCATTTCCTTGGGCACACACTCCGGCAGTGAGAAGACACGTTTTGGAGTCATGGCATTTCACTGTGCAGAAATGCCATGGAGCAGATGGCTTCCACGCGTGCAGCAGACGACACCTGAAGCAGACCCCCGAGTTCAGGAGGACCAGAGATCGTTTCTCCAGGCTTTCACCCTCGACCATAAAAGCACTGAGCCCTCAGAACAAGCGCTCCCAGGACCAGAAAGAAACACCAGTGTAAAAACACCCCAAATACACCATTTTAATTACACAATTACCTTCCCTGAGGGCACAAATTCATTACTGATGTCACAGCATTTGCCAAGATCACCAAGTGTTTATTTTAATTTAGTTATATAAACTTCCATAATTGCTGTTATAATATATATATATATATATATCTTTTTTTTTTTTTTTTTTACTGTAATTATGGAAGTTTATATACTGGTTAAATATATATATACATATATATATAAATAATCTATAAATAAAAAATATATAAATAACTATAAAGAAACTAATGTGAAGACAGTCAAAGTGGAAATTAAATTATGAATGTAACAGCACATTTGGCCACTGCAAAAGCAACACATTTCCAGTCAATATCAGGATGCACTTAAAAACAAAATACATAAATAAAAACCCTTAAAAATACTCGTTAAATACTAAAAAAAAAAAAAAAAAAAAAAAAAAAAAACTAGTTTAAAATCTTGAATTTTTTAATTTTCAAGACTGCTCAGCCAGAGCCACAAAACTTGCTCAGCTTTTTGTAGTAAGAGCAGAAGATATTTAAAAGGTGAGCATTAAACATTTGACATAAAATATCTATACCAATCTATACCAAATACTATAGTCTCTTGATCTTGTGGCTAAAACTACAGGTGGGAAAAGTGTAACTTCACTCATTTATCCAAAAATAACCAGTAGAACTCAAAACGTGGCTATTTTCATTTCCATAAACTTCATCTGACAATACAAATAGCTGTTATTAAGCATGGATTCATAGGAAATATACAAACTACGAAATTATTCCTGACATTTTATCCTATCCTCCCAATACTGTCAAATGTTGAACTGAAGTCACACATGCTTGCCGTACCAAGCTAAACAAAAACAGTGCCGTATTTCATAAAGTAACCCAAATTACTGTACATATCTGGGGCTAGATTTTCAATCAGAGCAGAGTAAGAAGTGTCGTAACGTCCTAAACAGCAGGAAACTTGAGTTTCAATCAAACTACGGCGCTTTAGGCTCCAGCCACAGACTATATTTTAATAATATTTAATAATATTTAAATAATAATAATAATAATAATAAATTACAGGTGCCGTTCTTGAAACTATAAAATCATATTGTTCATCACTTTAAGAAGAGTTTATGACGAGCATTAAAATAACAGCAAGTCTTCACTGCCACTGTGAACAGAGTGCAAACACTGATATTTACTGATATGACTGTAAAGGCGGGCAATGGTATGGTATATGGTATCATTCCCTGCCTTTACAAACAGTCAATCCACACTCAACACTTACAATAAAAATAAGGGTGCTTTGAGCAGTGCCACAAAAAACATTTCAGTAAATAACATTATGTAAACACCAACATACAATAAATAAAATCAATAAAAATTGTATACATCTTGATGCCCCAATTTTAGGAGCTACTGTGAAAACATGCCAAGTGTGTCTCAGAACTTTAGACCCAGTTTACACCAGGTCACTTCACCCGACTAGTATCTTGATTGTGTCCTGATGAGATAATGCTATAATAAGCTGATATAATAAGCAGCTTCAACGTGTCTCAGACCACCTTCTGAAATGAGATTTGCATCTGGTTTAAAAAGCGTCGTGGGTGTGTTTACACTTGCGTTTTTAATTCAGCTTGGCCTCATCCAGAAATGATCCTGACCCTCAAAACACATGAATAGACCAGGTGTAAATTTTCTTTATAATTCAGATTCCTGCATTATTTATTTATTCTCACTCCACTACTAATGTGTTTCTTTAGTCATCACAAGTGAAACCCACAGGTGGTTTTCACCAAGTCTGTACACTGGTACTGGTTCACACCACTCTGCTCTCAGGTGGGAGGCAATAAGAGTATAAACCCATTTCAACGTGATGAGAACGAGACGAAATAGTAACGATCCTCTATTCTGCCAATATCTGCTTTTTCTCAGACTCCTTACTGAGAGCAGGCGCTGCTGGGAGTCTTGGGAAAGCATACAGGGACAGTCATCACATAGACAAAAAACTTACACCATGTCATTTCAAGCTGAATAGACGGTTGAAATGGCAAAAATATTTGGAATTAAATATTTCTTCCAATTGACTTCCACTTCCCCCTGTAAAGTTATTATTGTGGAAATACGAGGGTTTGTTCCGACAGCGAAGATACACAGCTTACAGACACATTTTTGAAATAAAAAACAAAAAAACAAACAAAAAAAAAAAAACACAACCTCTTACTTTTTATGCTCACAAAATAAAGTATTTACACCCAGATCTGAAGGTCACTGCACTGATACACACTGGTGAGCCATTTCATGCATTAGTTTTAGTGTAATTTCAGCAGACAATCAGGAAAAATGACCAGATTTTCCGGTCACAGGTGGTCAAAAAGTAGTTTAGCTACCTACATATAACTCAAGTCAGTGAGTGATTAAGGTAACATGGCATATTGATCATTTAGGTTATTAAAAACACGGAAAACTACCATTTTATAGCACACAAAGGAACACATGTGCCAAGGCAAAGCCTCCCATAGATTTATACAACTGTAATTTATAGTGTTTCTTTTTTAGTATATATAATTTATATACATAGTATGTGTCCCAACCCTCCCTTAATTTTATACGTACACATATACAGATTACTTTTAAAGTTTACTTCTTGCAAACATCTGAAAATGTGCTCTTTTTTACAATGCAGACAGATTTAAACTTTTCAGAGAATGAAGAGTGCACCCTTCATATATAATGGCCCAAAAAATAAAAATGATTCTTTATTAAAAATGACATTTAATCAATTTCCTCACCTTCCCTGGATGCATAGAAATATCAGAAACTGAATAGAGCAACAATGCGCTCGTTCAGCGCGGCACCGAAACACAGCAGACCAAACTCACTTCAGCCTACAGACCATTAAAACTGCATGTTTGAAAAGGCTGGAGGACACGGACCCTTCTGAATTATCTGTAATCCTGATACTCACTGCTTTAAGACGCACTCAAGACTGGTCTGATTGTTTATTTCAGTGCTTCAAGTGGTAACGTACACAAACTAACATCTAGACGACCAGTTGCAGACCAGACATTTGGATGACAAGCCAAACATCTTCCTGTTAAAAGTCATATACCGGTGCATAATCACTCATCACAGGCATTTAACAACTTCAGTATTTTATTACTAATTAAAAGTTATTTAAATAAACGTTTTGCATTTTTAGCTCATTCTCAATGATACACAGCTTTCTCAATCATTACAGGATCAACTACAAGGCAAAAATATGTATATAAATACATATAAATTATGTTTTTGTTGCTCTGTAACGAAACACAATCATAAATTAACCTGTTAGATTTACAGCTATCTAGCACTGCAACAGGAATGCAGCTAAATCGTGATAATACAGCAATGGTTAATGTTTTTAATTGTTTGTACTGCTTAATATGAACTGCATGTTATATATTTTAATATAATATTATATAATAATATTTAATATACAAGAACTGATCTTGAAAAATATACTCGTCCATTATTTAAAAAAAGTTACACCAGGTACACAACTAAATAAAACTTTTCAGAGTATTTTTATTTATTTATATATATATATATATATATATATATATATATATATATATATATATAATCTGTCTTTCTGGCTCAGTTTAACTACTATGTCCCCTTTAAATTAGGAATTAGGAATCAGAATTAAGGAAATATATTAAAACCAACAAAACAGTTTAATAATTAGGAAGTGTTTTTTTTTATTGATTTAAAACAAAATAATTGAATTTTAAATGAATAAAAAAAATCGAAAATCAAGAAAATGGAAAGAAAATATTTTATTAAATTAAACATGTTTTAATAAAAAAAACTTTATTCAAGGAAATATTTTTATTTAACGGAAGAAACAGATTTATTAAATTAAGGGAACAAACTGTTAAGATAATTGAGGGAACGATTTATTACATTAAATTATTATTAAATTATTAAAATTTTAAATCTAGGGAATAAAGTTACTAATGAGGGGGACAGGATTGTTAAATTAAAGGAACATGTTTTTGAATTAAGGAATATATAATAATAATAATAATTTGTTACTTAAGGAATCAGAGCAGTTTAACATGGGAATTATTTAATAAACTGGAAAAACTGGTTTTTAAAGGCAACAAACTGAGGAATTTTATTTTTAATGGTTTATATTAAATTGAGTAATAATTTATGAAGAGGGGGGTCTGTCTCTACACCTTTGCTACCTACTTTGCTGCCCTGCTACTTTAAGGGGGTCTTACCCAATATTCACACAAACCCACACCAACTAAATCAACAATCTCCAACTTCCAGATCCTTTATAAAGCAGCTGAACACGAAAAAAAAAAAAATTAAAAATAATATTACAGTTTTATTTACGTGAGCTTCTCTTGGCTTGTAGGCCTTAATGTCAGAGCCGTGTTTCCTAATCCCGCAGAACCTCCAGCCGGCTGCGCTTACTCAGTCCAATCCAGCAGATTCTGCTCCTGGTCTTTTCACCCACCCCTCATAAACCCAGAACTGCGATGTTTGAACACGTTAAAATAAAAACAACGGCCACTTTTACACAATAGTAGTTAGCCTAGCACGGCCTGCTAGCTTGTAAACGCTCCCGACCACAAAATGTGGCAACTCCAGATCCAGAAAGTAACCTGAAATCCACCCCGCGCTTTACTCCCAACCGCCGGAGCGGCTCCGCTGCACCGATCCGCAGTCCAGCCGCAGCGGCGGTTACAGCCAAAACCTGGAGTGGATTTTCTGGAGGCTGCTTTCTGGAGCCGGACTTCGCAACGCTGCCGAAAACACTCCTCGGATCCACACAGAACTAGAAAACCCCACCTTACCACAAACTCTACAGCACATGTAACTGATTTATTCGATGGGAAACGAGCTCAAACAACGCAGAATCCGCCCTGCCCGCAGCCGCGCTGCGTTTCCCTCTGAACGCAGCGGGTTTAAATGGCGGCCGGTCAGAAACATGTTGCCGCTTTTCATCCCTTTTGTCGTCAATTCTTGAGAACTCACCCCAAAAAACATCCAGTGCTGACTGAGTCTATATTAGCTACGCTTAAACGCACGAATTCTCCTCTTCGCGGAGACGGCTCGTACTCTCTTTAAGGAAAATAGCTACAGCAACATATCAACAGTCTCCAGATTGTCAGCCCGCGGCCTCCGTCTCCATCTTAAGGCTCCGCTTCGTCCCGCTGCGTTCAGCGCTGACGTGATGACGTCGATGCGTAACTAAGGCGCGGTTGCTTAGGAGCGCAGAGCGAGCGTTATAAGCGGCGCTAGACGTAAACAAAAACAAAATAATAATAATAAATTAATATTAAATTAATAAATAAATGTTTTAATAATAGTTTCACGTGTACCAATATTTAACATTATTTTTTACCTACTATTTTATACTTTTTGTGCCCAATATGAAGAACAATATAATATATCTAATATAATCTGTAATTAATATACTCTTACAATGAGTAAAATGTATCTGTTAAATATAGCTAGCTATATTTAAAAATATAATTTAAACGTTAAAAATATTTTTTTCTAAACATAGATAGCTAGGACAAAATGGCATATATGAAATTTGCCTGTAAATATAGCTAGCTAGCTACTTTTTCATTAAATTTATTTATAAAATACATTTCTTTTAGTTCTTGGTTTAAAAACAACATATATGATATAATATGATATTAGGCCATATTAAATGTAGCTAGCTATATTTGCTAATACTAAGCTAACTATCTTTAAGGTATGCTTCGTACACCATATGGACAAAAGTATTAGGACACCTGCTCACTCATTGTTACTTCCGAAAGTAATCAATAGTATTTTGTTGGTGTTATTGTCTCTACTGTTCATGGATGAAGGATTTCTGGGTAGATTGTGAAGCATTGCTGCGATCACCACCCCACCCCACCTCATCCCCAACGCCCCAAATCATCCCAGAAGCATTGAATGGAGCACCATATAGGCAAATGCAATTTATTATATTTGTATATATTAATATTTGTAATTTGTATTGTTTGTTTTGTGGTTACCCTAGACTGTATGTAATCTGTATGTAATTAAGATAAGATAAGATAATCCTTTATTAGTCTCACAGTGGGGAAATTCACAGTGTCAGAGCAGCAAAGGGACAGCAAGACATTCAGATGCAAAATGTAGATAAATTACCAATATATACACAATATAAATAATAGAAGTAAACAAATAATAAAAAGGAACAACAATATTATTTACAGATTATTTACAGATAATTGCAAATTGACCCTTAATTGCACATGTGTACACATGAACATAGGGTAACTGGGCACAAGGCCGAATTACACCTGAACAGGGTACCAGTACCTCCAGTATTTCCTAGGGGGAAATTTAGCATGTGCCAAAAATTAAGATATTAAAAATAAATATATAGATAAAGAAAATAACGTTCAGTGCCTGCTTCTAATATTACATATTTTAAATAGTAATACATTTGGGGAGTGTTTTAACTTTTTCCTCACCAGATTTATTTTTATTTTATTTATTACATTATATTTTTGTAAAGAAATTGTTCAAATGAATCAAATTAAATGTCCATATGTTAAAATATGCTCAAAAAGTCATGGATTATCATTCACATGACTCACATGGGCTCGAGCGGGTGGCACTAGGACCTGGAGGAAGCCTCTGGCTCCTGCTGTAAATATAGCCACACTCTGTGGAATCAGACTGACCTCTGCATCGCCTCCTCATGCCAGCTCGTGCAGTTAGAAACAGTATGACTGAACCCGAACTGAGGGGACTTTGACTGTGTGAGTAATGTCTAAGTCATGGGTGAGTTAAATAGGCTGTAGTTTCTCTCTCTCACACACACACACACTCTTCCACTCTTCCATACACACACACACACAGCAGCTCAATGCTTCAGCTGTGTAAGGTTACAGACGGCCTGCTGATCAGCAATGCTCGCTCAGCCTGCAGTGACGACCTCATCCAGAAGGAGGCAGTGACACTCTGCATCAACGTTTCCAAACAGCAGCCTTTCCCAGCCACCAGAGTCGGCACTTTCCGAGTGCCCGTCTACGATGACCCCCATGAGGACCTCTACAAGTACTTTGACCGCTGTGCTGATGCCATTCACAGCGAAGCTGGCCGAGGAGGCCGGACGGTGGTTTACTGCAAGAACGGCCGCAGCCGTTCAGCCACAGTCTGTGTGGCCTACCTAATGAAGCACCAGAGCCTCTCTTTGACAGATGCATTTGAGGTAGGCCTAACTCCATTAAAAATTAATTCTACAAGTGCATAAGTGCTTAATGCATTTTGTTTTTTTATAAATGGTTCCAAAAAAAATTAATACATTCTGTGAAACAGATCTGTATTAACCGTTGAGCATAAATGTGCCTTAAGTGGGTCATGCAGCAGGACAATGACCCAAGAACACATTGAAATCTACTAAGAAATGGTTACTGTCCTTACTGGGGTCTTGGGTTCAAGTCCCTTCTGGGTGGAGCTCCATAGTCTCGATGTTGTCCTCATGTCTGTGTAGGTTTCCAACAGAGACTGCGGGTTCCTCCCACAGTCCAAAAACATGGAGATCAGGTGAATTGGTCACTATAAAAATGCCCTGGTGTGATTAAGGGTATGGGTGTATGCCCAGATATGGATTAGCACTCTGTCCTTGGTGCTCCCCCCAGTGCTCGATGCAGTCCTCCAGATGGATGTTTGTTTCCAGAAGGAAGGAGAAACTGCAGAGGTTCAATCCCAAATTACACACTGCTCCCTTTGTAGTGTACTACACAAGTCACAAAATGATGGACTCTAAATCCAATTAGTGCATTATTTCTATATCTGTCATAGAACTGTATTTACATTTATTCACATGTGAAAATCTGAATTCTAAGGCAGTCTGCATGTAGACGCTGTAGATTTATTTACATTTACATTCATATTCATGGTATTTAGCAGTGCTTTGTTGTTTAATCAGAAAATACCCTTAGCTACTTTGAATAGACTAGAAATGAAAGATCCCTCTAAGCCTAGACTGTACTACAAGTCTATAATACTATAGTAATACTCGGCACTACACTTCGCCCAAGTAATCTCCTTTTATGACCTATGTAGTTCACTCTATAGGGAATAAGGGGGTAGTTGAGATTCAGCCAGAAACGTCCATGCGTCGTGACGTCACATTTTCAAAATGTAACACATTTTCAGTGACCAAATCCAGTGTTTCCGTGTGGCCAGGAGGCCAAAACACAGGTAAAAATATCCTGATACATGAGAACATGGCCTTAGAAGGGCGCTATGTAAGGGTAACTTTCATTTATTTATTAAAAAATCCTCCAAACTGCTGTGCAGGATTGATCATCAGTTACCTGAAACGTTACTGTGGCTGAAGTTATTTGATATACAGTATTTTACACAATAAATCATTGTATTGAATTTATATTGAAAGTTTCATCTCATTACATTTACGGCATTTATCCAGAGCGACTTACAAAAGTGCTTTGCTATTTACCCAAGAAAAACCTCAGCTAGTTAGAATAGACTAATAATTCAAAGATCCTCTAAGTCAATAAGGAGACCATAGTACTCTTCTCTTCGCCTGAGTTCTCTCAGAAGAGGAAGGTCTTCAGTCTGGGTTTGAGGACAGTGAGCGTTGGGAAGCTCGTTCCACCACTTCGGTGCAGGACAGTAAAAAGTCTGGACGCTCGTCTTCCGTGGATCTTAAAGGATGGCGGGTCGAGCCGAGCCGTACTTGAAGCTGGAAGGGCTCTTGGTGCAGATCGGCTTTTGACCATCGCCATCAAGTACTGGTGGAGGGGCTGGCTGGTCCAGTCTTGGCTTTGTAGGCCAGAGTCAGGGGTCTGAATCTGATGACCTGGGCAGCAGCTACAGAAAGCCAGAGATGAGAGAACGCAGCAGAGGAGAGACATGGCTGAATTTAGGAACATGGCTGAATCTATCTCACATGATCATCTCACGTGTTTCCTCAGGTTGTGAGAAGTGCCCGGTCAGTGGTGGAGCCCAACCCTGGCTTTTGGTCTCAGCTGGAGCGATATGAGCAGGAACTGAAGACCAGGAGGTCAGCAGGCAGCGGCTCGAACCTCTCTCCAACTTAACTTCACGCAAAGTCCTTAAAGTCCTCAAAGAGTGTTAAGAATTAGAGGAGAATTCTGCCTTTATGTAGATTCAGTATCTGTGTAACCATTAACCACTATATATATATATATATATATATATATATATATATATATATATATATATATATATATATATATATACTGTATATCAATCAGCCATAACATATTTAGCTTTGATGCTCATGGCAGCCCCACCTTACAACTTGCCAGATACCACAGAACACCTTCAGGGGTCTGTTGTGGTGGCATGAGGGGGACCTACTCAAGATTAGGCTGGTGGTACTAATGTTATGGCTGATTGTTGTATACAGATGTCTGTACTGTCCATGTAGTAGTTTCATAAAAGTTCATGAATATGCATTAAGGCTAATAACATATTAATAAGCCATAATATTTAACGTGCTACATACAATGCCTGTATTGTATGTATTGTATGCACTGTGTCCTTCAAAGTAAGACTATGCACCTCGGCCTCAGGTCTTCCACCTTAAGAGAAGACCCCGACTTTATCACTGTAACTGTATTACTTACACACTGCCTCGAGTAGTGGCTCTCAGGTTCCCTCCTTCAGAACTGAGCAAAAAATAGGCCTGTAGATCTGAGTGTGGATGAATGTACTGATTTGAACTGAGCTTGAGTTCATTTATCACCGATGTGTTTTTACACTTTTCAGAACACGACAGACAAACAAACGCCTGCAGTCCTTCCAGTTTTCTCTACGGCGGCTATTTTCACAAAGAGGACATGCGCCATAGAAAACAGCTAAAATCCTGTAAACACACGCCCAAAAACGTCCCTCAGCCCGTCTTTAAAAACACACCCAGATCTGTATTGGTTTGGCTCGGACAAATCGATGTGGTTTGGAACACAGTGTGACTTACTTTAGTCTATGCACCTTATTTTCCACAATGGGGGAGGCCATCTTTGTTTATTTTGCTGTAAGAGGCACAGAGAGGACCTGCGACTGTGTTTGAAGGCACTAAATAATAATTAATTAATAAACAAAACATTTTGTGGAGGGGGAACCAACACCAGAACATCCTGAAGATATGAAGCTAGGTAGGTTAGCGCTTAGGCCAACGTCTGATAGCCTCATAAACACCCGACCATGTTGGATATTGTGCCCCAATATTCATGTGTTGTGTTGGAAAGCTCTGCTGTAGCTCAATAGGCCCCATCTTACACCCCACCATGCCAACAGTCTATTTGCACTCCTTCCACCTGCGTCGTTTAAACAGTATATATCTACGCTGATGGGCGCGGTGGTCTCGAAATGAGGGGTGTTCTGGTCAGTTTCTGGCGTATTGCTGTGTATCTCGGTAACGGAAAACACAGCAGGAGCTCCACTGACTGAAAACAGCCTAGGCAGACGTTCGTCAACAGTCAGACGTTCATTGCTATCTTGGCAGTGAATTGTCAACACAGGTGCGTGCAGCCCGACGCTCGTACACCCCCCCACGCTTTACACCACTGAAATAGCATACCGCCAAGGTCATTTAGACCGCACCTGGCTCTTAAAGGGATGGCGAGAGACATGCTGATTGGTTTATTACTGCACGTTACGCCTAAACCAAACACACCCATGATTAATTAAGAGACTTACATGTAGTACATGACTTTTGTGCGTTTCGAGCCGAGCTGGACGAACTTTTCCCGTCGTTACCATAGCAAAGACACACCGACACGCCCCTAAATCAAGCTGCACTGTGCGCGGGTGGGTGGCTCGCCTAAAGATCGCTGAAATAGGGTCCTATAGCTCTAATCTTTAATTTAACCCATATTAAATAAGCTGTTGGAAAGTTGGGTTAGCATAGCTAGCTAGCTGCTTTATGATCAGTGTCTACAGACTGCATCAGAAACCATTTGGTAAAATAAGGTGGATAAACACTCAAATAAACTGCTATGCAGAGCAGAATGTTTGTATAGCTTTTAGACAGATTTTATGAGCTAATGGGTTGAGACGGTGGGTGTGTATTTACAGAGGTGGCATTAGTAGCTGTTAATCAACGGCCGCCCCCAATATCGGGCTCTTTCGCGTAGTGTGCATTACCGCTCTGGGTGCGCATGCTGTTGTTGGGCCCTGAGTGGTCCAACGGACTAAGGTGCTGTCATTATGATCAGAGGATCGCTGGTTTGAATCCCGGTCATGGTGCTTGCCATCGATGTGCGGAGAAAGCGCCATCTACCCACTCTGGAGAGAGTGCCATCTACCCACCCTGGAGAAAGCAGCTAGCTGGAGAGAGAGCGCCATCTACCCACTCTGGAGAGATAGCGAGAGAGCGCCATCTACCCACTCTGGAAAGAGTGCCATCTACCCACCCTGGAGAAAGCAGCTAGCTGGAGAGAGTGCGCCATCTATCCACCCT
Organism: Salminus brasiliensis; assembly: GCF_030463535.1. NCBI lineage: Eukaryota > Metazoa > Chordata > Actinopteri > Characiformes > Bryconidae > Salminus > Salminus brasiliensis. The sequence goes on along the minus strand of NC_132900.1, from coordinate 3,363,734 downwards.
GGAGAGAGCGTCATCTACCCACCCTGGAGAGAGCGCCATCTACCCACTCTGGAGAGAGTGCCATCTACCCACCCTGGAGAGAGCGCCATCTACCCACTCTGGAGAGAGAGCGAGAGAGCGCCATCTACCCACTCTGGAGAGAGCGCCATCTACCCACTCTGGAGAAAGCAGCTAGCTGGAGAGAGAGCGCCATCTACCCACCCTGGAGAGAGAGCGCCATCTACCCACCCTGGAGAGAGCGCCATCTATCCACTCTGGAGAGAGAGCGCCATCTACCCAGTCTGGAGAGAGCCATCTACCCACTCTGGGGAGAGAGCACCATCTACCCACCCTGGAGAGATAGCGAGAGAGCGCCATCTACCCACTCTGGAGAGAGCCATCTACCCACTCTGGGGAGAGAGCACCATCTACCCACCCTGGAGAGAGCCATCTACCCACTCTGGAGAGAGCGCCATCTACCCACCCTGGAGAGAGCCATCTACCCACTCTGGAGAGAGCGCCATCTACCCAGTCTGGGGAGAGAGCTCCATCTACCTACTCTGGAGAGAGAGCGCCATCTACCCACTCTGGAGAGAGCGCCATCTACCCAGTCTGGGGAGAGAGCTCCATCTACCTACTCTGGAGAGAGAGCGCCATCTACCCACTCTGGAGAGAGAGCTCCATCTACCCACCCTGGAGAGAGAGCGCCATCTACCCAGTCTGGAGAGAGCCATCTACCCACTCTGGGGAGAGAGCACCATCTACCCACCCTGGAGAGATAGCGAGAGAGCGCCATCCATCCACTCTGGAGAGAGCGCCATCTACCCACTCTGGAGAGAGCCATCTACCCACTCTGGGGAGAGAGCACCATCTACCCACCCTGGAGAGAGCCATCTACCCACTCTGGGGAGAGAGCACCATCTACCCACCCTGGAGAGAGTGCACCATCTACCCACTCTGGAGAGAGCCATCTACCCACTCTGGAGAGAGCGCCATCTACCCACCCTGGAGAGAGCCATCTACCCACTCTGGAGAGAGCGCCATCTACCCAGTCTGGGGAGAGAGCTCCATCTACCTACTCTGGAGAGAGAGCGCCATCTACCCACTCTGGAGAGAGAGCTCCATCTACCCACCCTGGAGAGAGAGCGCCATCTACCCACTCTGGAGAGAGCAAGGCCAATTGCGCTCCCAAAGCTGTCACTGGCGTCTGTGGGTTGGTGCGTTGGAGTCGGGTATGCGGCGCCTCCCTCCCAAAGGGAGCGCAATTGGCCTTGCTCTCTCCAGGGTGGGTAGGTGGCGCTCTCTTCCCTCACATCGCTTCGCTGCGGTGCCGGCTGTCACTGGCGTCTGTGGGCTGGTTCGTTGGAGCCGGGTATGCAGCACCTCCCTCCAGGCGCATTGGTTGCCCGGTGGTGTAGAAATGCGCAGTAGACGTAAGTGGGCGATATTGGGGGTGGCCATTGTTAGGGGACTAATTTCTTTTTTTTTTTAGAAGAAGCAAACTTCAGATATCAGACTTGTCTTGGCTGATCTGGGGTCAGTGATCAATCATGTTTATTTGATTTATTTATTTTTTTTACTGGATTTTAACCAGTTTAACCCTTTAATCCTTGGAAGTCACATTTATTGGTAATGATGACACAAGAGGAATATGTACTGTATTTTGATATGAACGATTTCTTAGTAATAATCTGTTTAAGTGAAGAAATTGGGTTAAAAGTGCAAATGATCATTTAATCAATCATCACAGTTAGATGATTCATTAGAAAAGAAGCTTATTATGTTGTGACTGAGATTCTGTTTTGCTGTGTGTACAGTCTGGCTTTGTGGAAAGTAAAGCCATCTCCCAGAAGCATTTCTGACATTAAAAAAAAACAGAAAAATGAATGTAATTGTAATTAATTACTTAACTACTCATGTAATTCCTAATGGAATTATACTGAATCTACTGACTCTAGAGTCTGACTCGGCTTACTGTCCTACACTGTTCCACTGAATTCCCTTTAACAGCTTTTCAAAGTGTCCTTCTTCCACACTTCACATACACGATATGTCCAAAAGTTTGTGGACACCCTCTCTAACGAATGCATTCAGCTACGTTGCGCTACTTTAGAAGTACTGCCAATAGAATAGGACTCTCTGGAGCAGATCAGCGTAGTGAACCTATTGGCACCATGCTGCCTTATTCCAGGCGTGGGCTAGTAGAGGGGTGTAAAGCCTATGATCATGTAATTCTTGATGGAATAATACTGAATCTACTGACTCTAGATCTGACTCTTACTGTACTACACTCTCAGGTCCACTCTTTTAAATGGCAAATAATTAAGTACATGATGCTCCTAAGTGATATTTTAGTACTAACCAAGAAGCGAATGCAGACAAAGGGGCCTTAGTCATCACAGTGAGTTTAATGAAGCTCTTCTAATTAACAGATTGGTACACATGGTGAAGGTGTCAGAGTTTAAAGTTTGTGAATTTGCTTAAGAAATCTGTCTATAAGTTTATAAAGTTGTTCAGGTTTGCCATACTTGCACAGAGACCAGTTTGCTTATTATATCACAGGGTGGGAACAGGGTGATATGTCAATCAGCAGCTTTGGAAAAGTGTCTTTGTAGAGGCAGTAATTAGCTAAACTGCCAAAACACACCAAATTTGTCCTTCACTTTGTCCCTGCACCACTCCTGCATCCTCCAGCCTTGTGCACTATCACTATTGCAAAGATCAATATCATGATTACAATTGAGAAGTGATGTATTGTACAACTCTACCCTGTTACCACCCTGTTACCACCATGATAAGCAAAAACGCCCAATTCAGAGAAAAGTAGAAAACCTGGCGTTCAATCAAGGGCCTGTCGCTTCCTTCCGGACGCTGTCTATCCACTCCATGTAATTAGAGACCTTGGTGTAGATGCCCAGTTTGTCTGTACGACCGCATCCCTCGCCCCAGGACACGAGGCCTATGAGGAACCACGTGTTGTGGTACTGGGTCATCATGGGCCCTCCGCTGTCGCCCTCGCAAGCGTCCTTTTCTTTCCCAATTACCCCGGCACACAGGACGTTCTGGGTGAGGTTGTTGACCATGTGGCGAGCACACTCGGTGCGGTCCATGATGGGGATGTTGATGAAGCTGAGAGCTGAGCTGTAGTGGGATGCCGTCTCGTTGGGCTTGCCCCATCCGGTCACCACAGTTTGGGTCCCGTTGAGGTGGAGCACACGCTCGGCCAGGTGGCGGCTCGGGAGGCAGGCCGGCAGGATGAAGGTGGTGAATTTCACGGGAGTGGACAAGCGCAGAAGGGCGATGTCGTTGTCCACCGTCAGAGGGTTGTACTTCGGGTGGGAGATGAACTTCGACACGGGGATGGTAACCTCAGTTCCTTCTTTCATGAATCGTAAGTAGTCACCTGAAAGGACAGGAGTGTCAAAGTCAGGTCCTGTGAGGCCCCAGGGTCCACCGCCTCAGTGACCCCAGGGTCCCCAGCTCCACCACAACAGCTGTGGTGTTAACATCGCTTAAGAGTGATTAGGGGAGGCAGTCATCTACCCACAGCCCAAGCATGGCCAATTGTGCTACACTGATGGTAAAGCGACATGGCTCGGGATTTGAACTCGCGACCCATAGTGGGCCATAGTGGTAGCACATTAGACCACTGAGCCACTCAGAGTCCAATATTGACGTTTGTAAGGGCGTGTTCACATCTACTTTGTTGAAAGGTGCCCTAAGACCACGATCAGGCCCAAAGGCCATAACTTTAGTCAGAGCACATTCTAACCCTCATCCTTGGCCCTTTAATCCCATCTAGTCCAGTCTAGTCCAGGTAAAATCCAGTTCCAGACTGGTGTCAGCAGCAGGTCTATAGCAAAAGCTGGTTGAGGGTGCTGAGAGTCTAAATTAGACCTGGTGGAGACCTGGAGAACATCTACAGATCTGAACTCGGACTCAAGCTTTAAGTAAGTGTGAAGAACAGCTGAATTCTTCAGTAGAGGTCTTCAGTAAAAGTCTTTTGGTCGTCTACTGAATGTTCAGATGCTGCTGCATCATTGATGTGGTGTTGAGATGTTACTGAGAGTCTCATGAGTGGTTATTTTACCCAAAAGGAAACACTCCTAATAAGGTGTGGCCAGGTACGTATAGACACTTCTGATTTGGAGTGAAAGCAGGACAAACCTAGTCGGACGCTGAAGCGAAGGCTTGTCTCAAGACAGTGGGCAGCAGTCAGCACCCAGCTTTCATCAATCAAGACCCCGCCACAGTGGAATTTTCCTTTGGCGTTCAGTATGAGAGCCTGGAAAGCATGGACACAGATATCATGCATCGTATTAGGTGCTTTAAGGGGAAACAGCAAACATCCAGAGACTGCTTTCCCAGTAGAGTAAGATTTCTTCAGCACTATTAAGCAGTACTGTATAATGGATACAGCAGTGCTGTAGGTCAGTGTTCCCCAACCCTGGTCCTGGAGGCACCCCACCCTTCACAGAGGACTTGTTCATGAGCTGATCAGCTGTGTTGGGAGGATGGGTTGGGTGCCTCCATGACCACTGGTTTGTATTCCTTTTGATGACCTAAAGAAAAGATTAGGTAACTACCTGCCAGGGACTTTCTCCTTTTTTGCCAACTTCACCACCAACAAGCCACGGCTGTAGACCTGGCCTGGGCTTGGTGCTGTAGGCCGACTTGGGGATCAAAATCTGTCCACATGCATCTTGATCTGGAGAGATCAGACACCAACAGACACTGTTTACTCGCCCACACATGCAAGAAGAATGTCCTTCACGATCAGCTAAGACGTATGTGAGGTCCTTGACATCACACTACATGGGCCTACTGTTTTAGCATGGTTATAAGTGCAGGATTTGCTAATATGGGAAGGCGAACCCCGAAGACTTTGGGCTGGAGTTTCGGGGAGCGTGGGAAGCTGATGCCCCCTGTAGTTGAGGTGAGCGTGGAAACTGTGGAGGAATCTTGAAAGAACCTCTAAAGGTGCATTGAGGAACCTCTAAAGGTGCATTGAGGAACCTCCGAAGAACCATGGAGGAACCTCAATACACCTTAATGCATCTTTAGAGGTTCCTCTACAGTTTCAAACTGAGGAACCTCAAGGATGTTATACTGTTAACAGTATATATAGGGCTGAGGAGGAGGCCCCTCTCTTAAAATGACTCCATCACTCCACTAAGTTGGCTTTGAGATGGTTGTCACTGCTGTTTTCAGCTAAATGCCATATTTCAGACCATGCCTATAGATCACAATCTCTCAGAAACCACATAAGCAAGTCTGCTGTGTTGGAGATTACTGAACACCCCATCTCTGCATGGTTTAGATACTGCTGAGATCTAAGCTTCCTGCTTGTTATCTAGACTACATTAGCCTAGTAGCTCTAGTGCAAGAAAGACACGTCTTGGCTGATCTGTATACACATTTATTAAAACCACTGTCCATTCTATCAGCTCCTCTGACCATATAGAAGCCTCCTCTCACCCTGTTTGTTCTTCAATGCTCAGGACCCCACAGGACTAGTTAGTAGTGTGTGTTGCGCTGGTGGTACGAGTGGATCAGATACAGCAGTGCTGCCGGAGTGCTTAAACCACTGTGGACACTGATGTACCAGCAGTACCAGCAGCGCAAAACACACTACTAACACACTCGCCACCAACATGTCAGTCAGTGTCAGTGCTGCAGTGCTGAGAATGACTGACCCACCACCCTAATACTACCTACAGTCTGCTCGGTGGTGGTCAGTCCTGTGGGGTCCTGAGCATTGAAGAACAGTATAACAGAGTATGCAGAGAAGCAGATGGACACAGTCTAGACTTCTTGAACTACACAGTGCTCCTGTATGGTCAGTGGAGCTGATAGAATGGGCCAGGAGGGCAATAACAAAGAAGTGGCTGGTGTACATGTTGAGCTGAACCACATGTTCTTACTTTTGGGAGCACACTCTTTGGAGTTCTCTTTGATTTGGTATCCTTGGATGCAGCTGCAGAAACGGCCAGTTTTGTCCTTCCTCTCGTGGCAGTCATGGTCACAGTCGCCGTTGTTCACAGAGCAGTTAAAGGCTGAGGCTTCTGAGGGCCAGGGTGTACATGACCATCAGAAGGCAGTTCTACCATCACTATAATTCTCATATCACCCAATTAGCACTTGAGACTTAGCACTAATACCAGCAAACTACAGTCTTGGCTTTTAAAAGATCCCTCGCTGAAAGGTCATGCCATGCTGTAGCTTATAGTGGTGTACATGTAATGCTATGTACACTGAGACTGACTGTGGTGTTTCTGATAATATGGCTAAATATTGAGGATATATGGGATATATGGGATCAGGGGCATTGTAGGAGGGGGGAGGTTAGGATGATTCTAAGGGCCTGTGATTGACAGGGGCCCTAAATATGTATTTTGGCAGAATGGTTAGAGCTGTGGAGCCCAGTGTAATATGTTTTTATGGGGTCTGAAATCCCTGGCTGTACCCCTGGAATGCATACATGGTAATTCAGTAGTGGAAATCTATTAATGAACAATATTCAGCAGCCAGAGAGTCAATAAACCACCAGAAACCAGCTTGTGATCATTTAAGGAATTCCCAAAACTAATATGCAGCTAAACTACTGTAGTTTTTTTTATGCCAATTACAAACACCAGCTTTTTAAATGAGGAATGGACCAATGGAAATGCTCCAATCTTCCATTAAAATGAAGGATTTTCTACCTCTCCTTCAGTGTTTTTCTAGTGTCTGCAAACAGGATGAAGCTGTGATGTGAGCTCACGTATTTGACAGTATTTTCCTTCAAAGCCAGGGTTGCAGTTGCAAATGTAGGACTGGTACTGGTCCACACAATGCCCATTCTGGCAGGGGTTAGGGCTGCACTGGTTTCCATCTGATACACATAGTAATACTAGTCTGTAGTGCTTTGCGGTTGGGGCCACAGTAAGCCTTTAAACACTGAAACACAAATCACACTCACCTATATACCGAGTCCAGAATTCCATCTGCAAGAGGAAAGAACTGATTACTGGAACTGCTGGAACAATAATCCACCAATAAATAATATTTAGATGATTCATCTGAAAAGGGCCCAGCAATAAAAATGGAATGGTTCAGGTTGAAAAAAAGTATATTAACACTAAATGAATACATCTAATGCACATGTATAGGTGTGTATGTGCTATATTGCTTAACCTCCTAACACAGAAAGGCTTATTACACACTGAGGTGTATTATTTAGTACCTATAGGGACTTCTGTACAAACTGTTGGGGCGATTCATTGGTAATAACACTTTCGGCCTGCCAGGTTTTAAAGGGCAATTCCACCATTTTTATATACAATGTCACTGTCATAAAAAACCTTATAACAACACTTTTTGACCCTGTTTTTCACTTTAATATGAGAAATATGAAAAAAAAGTATCCATTACAAGTTAAAGTTTTTTCCTGCTTCTGTAAAGTTGCTGTTTTGAAGATACAGATATAGGTTTTTGTATGACAGTGTCAGGCACTCGGTATCGCGCCCTCCCCCGGGGCAATCCCAAGCCGCCGCCCACAGGCCCAAATAAGGACTTCCCCTTTGTTTCTGTTGATTCATGTTCATTTGTGTTCGTGTGTTACACCTGGGACTGGGGGTACTTAAGGAGCCTCATTACTGTAGTTCTCTGCTGAGAATTGAACCGTCTGTAACCTCTAGGACGCCCTGAGGTTACCCCCCGTTCGGCACTAGGTCTCTCTGCTACTCACTTGACTAGCGAGGCTGGCTCACTTCATATCAGGATTCTCAGGTTATCCACACTCAAGCAAGGCGACTCACGCTCATGGCAGCATGCTGCAGGTTCCCCAGCTACCCCTCTCTAGTTATTAGAGCACGGCTCTCCCCTTGTTTAGCTTAAGTGTCCCCATGCCCAGGCTCTGCCTGTTGGTTTAGGTTCAGGTTCCCTCTTAGGTTTTTCCCTGTGTAGCCCATTAACGGCTGCTCTGCTCCCGGCTCCTCCCAGTCCCAGATTTGTTGTGTTCACCGTTTTGGTTGTCTTCACAGTTTTGCCCTCTGTTTGCTATGCATGTTCTCATACCCCTTGTGTTTATGTTCATTTTGTTAAATAAACCCTCTTTCATTGAGGTTCATCCCTTTCCATCTGGCCTAATACGCCATGACATGTGCATATATATATATATATATATATATATATATATATATATATATATATATATATATATATATATATATATATATATATGAAAAATTTAATAACTTTAACTTTTTTTAAAACTTGCCTCCATTCACCTCCACTGTGAACAATTCTGACTCAGTAAATTTCTCTGGAACAGAGCATTTCACCCCAAACCCACCCCAAATAACTTTGTTTTCATCCTAACCATTGAATTATGCAGGAATTTAAGTGAATTGGTGGAGAAAATATCACTTGTGGCAGCCCGACCCAAAGGTAAGATTAGCTTGATTAGATGAAATATTGACGGACCGTGCTCTCTCTGGTCTGGAAGATCTCTCTGGCTTCCTCAAAATCACAGCGCTCCTCCATACACTCTCGCTCCAGAGAGGGAGGCTTAAGTTCTTCCAGGAAGCTGTTAGCCCGTCTGGAGCGCAGGAGCATATGGGCATTCGGGCTGCTGTAGAAGACTGATACACAAAAGACAGGATGAATAGGGAGTGTAGAAGTGCAGCTTCTGTGATTCAGATATTGCCTAGATTTAACAAATAAACATACAGATCACAGATATAGACATAGACATAAATATAAAGTATATCTACAGAATTAGTATAAAGTTAGCCATTACTGTTAGATACCAATAAATGTAACATAAATGATGATAGTAGTGATGGTCAGTGGTACACTCACATAAGAGCAGAAGATAGAAATAAGTATTTAAATAGGTAATTAATAAAAAAAAAAAAAAAAAATATATATATATATATATATATATATATATATATATATGTATAAACAAAGTCTAGATTAAAATACATTTTTCAATGGTGATTTCTCATTGATCCTAAAAGGTGGTCCAACAATTAGGCTTAATCCATGTCTGGGAAATAGACATGAGCGCTTTAATGACAGCAGAACATATTTTTTATATTTTTAAATATAAAAAAGATTTGTTTGCATATTTATATATTGTTTAATATTTTGAAGTGTCTATCATTGTTGCCATACAAAAACCTTACATCTCCAAAATGGCAATTTTACAGGAAATTGTAATGAAAGTCAATGTGAGTCCAAGTCATTTCTATTGGTCCATCCCTAAAGAAATTTTGACACAATGTAAAGAACAACTGCCAGATTCATAATGACATTAATAATAATAATCACATTATGTCAAAAAGTGAGAAACAGCAAACATTTAGATACAAGGTTTTTGTATCTAAAAGTTGAATACTACATTTATATTTATATTAGATTGTTATTCTATATGTAACAAAACCTATTTTACAAGTAAGAAATAATCATTTTCCTTTTAAATTGCTTTTGTAAGTATTTTTGTGACAGTTAAATAAAAATAACTTGCTTTACTACAAAGTGTGGTTACACTTTCCTGTAGAACACCATTCATAAGGCCTAAAAACACCTGCATAACCCACAGGCCAACTGACATAAACCTATATAAACATTTATAAAGGCTTATTTATACAAGTATCTGTTGTATCTTTAGTACTCATGACATTTGTGGGAGTGAGCCTAACTACACCTATAAAACTTCCTCCTTTCTACTCAGTGAAAGTGAGGAACCTGGTTACAGTCACAGTTATCGTTTGCAGTGCAGTGCTATCAAATCTACTTCTAACCTGATTAGAAACCTGCTGACTTTCTTTATTTGTATTTGAATCATACCCACACTGAGCTCCACCAGATCAGGGACTGTCTGCACTCTGCACTTTAACTGGAACTCCCTCTCTGTACATAAGCTGTGTACTCTTCTCTTTACCTGAGCACTAGCCGCTACACTCATTACTGCACTCCACACTTGTTTACATGATGCGAGACCGTTTTCAACACCAGACTGGTCTCCCTTGGCATAGATACCTAAACTCTCTGCCTATTTATTCCAGTTTACTGTTAGTATAGTAGTATAGTCTTAGTCTAGACCTAATCCCCTAGCCTTCATGCACATATTTGTATATTTTTGTATTTATTGACTTCGTATTTATTGTCTACACACCCTGCCTCGTGTTTTATCTATTGTCCCTGCACTATTGTATCATGTCCCACCTATTCTGCACTGGAGACTTAGCCTAACAGTGTTTGGTTGGACGTACAACCCTTTTTTAGTCTTAGTATAATGACAATAAAGTTGCTTTCAATTGAATTCAATTGAATATGACTTCTTTTTTTCTTGTCGTTTACGTCGTTGCCTACTGAAAACATTGTACTTTGCCTTCCCAAGACTAAAAGTTTTGGCACCGCTGTTGTAGTCAAATACACAGAGCCATGGGAATTCTGGAACTTTCACAGTTTCCCAACAAACGGATCAATACTTTCTTGCTCAGCCAAATAATGCCTGTAATGATTTTCTTTCACGTACCTATAAATTCTTGAAGCACTAATGAACACACTGTGTTTGAGATTTTGCTGGAATGTGGATTTCATGTGGAATTCCAACATTTCGGGATCATACCTGATGTGCTGAGAGCTGGAGAAGCCCAGAAGAAAATCAGCAAGACAAAGCAGAGGAAGGGTTTCCTCGCCATGGTCATACACACTGTAGACACAACAAGGCCCAAATCCTTAGTAAAGCGCTATATATTTGCATATGTTTATTATTAACCATTAAATTAGAATATGAGTGTAGTGTGTATGTGGTATCTCATTCACAGAGCAACATAGCAACACAGAACAGTCCGTAGAAACCTTGGTTGACTTGACTGTCAGAAATACAAGTTTGAGTTACTCTGTAATTTAGTGCTACCAGTTTAACTGAGGAAAGGAAGACGTCTCTTACCAGGCAGAAGAACTGATCAATACCGTCTGATTTCTCCTCAGATGAGAACTATAAGAGGAAACACAGGCATCAGACACGTGCTTTAGTGCCAATGCGAACTCTGTTACTCCCAAACGGTCAACACTGCCAGAGAGCTGCAGTTAGCAGCTTAACAAATAACTGCAGTTCTGTTCATTTCAGTCACCACAGCAGGACGGCATCCATATATCTGCCAGAGACAGACGGACAAAACAACAGCAGAAAGGGCTACATTTAGACGGCCCCCAATTCAAATATGCATTTTACTTACATGTTGAAAAATAAGGAAAAAGCAGGGATGGTAGATGTGCTGTTTAAATTGTGTTAATGACTAACTAATATCTGTTTACTGATAGTCCACAGTCTGTTCCTACCCTTCAACCTCCGCTCGGCCCAAAGTAACAACCGAAGCTTAGAGTTGCTTGTGCCGTATATTCGTATAATCACAATTTTAAAAAGCTCAAAAAGAAAAATATGATTAAGATTATGTACACATGGTTCTTTTTAGGGTTCTAATTCATAATAAATATATATTAAACGAAGGCTATTTCATTTTTACTTGTACTGTTTTTTTAAATGTCAGATGTAACCTTTGCAATTAGCAATTAAATGGTCTATTTCTGCTGTCAGTATTTTTTTATATGTATATTATTTAATTTATAAGTATTATTTAGTATTTAAAAAAAATTTAAAACCTAAAAGTATTTTAAAGCCTTTTTTAGTTCTGTGCTTTATCGGAAATGGCTAACTCCACTTTGTACTGATATTTTCCTGAGTAAATATGGTTGTGTCTCATTAACATAGTCTATATGGTAAGTATTTGGACACCTGCTCATTCATTGTTTCTTCTGAAATCAAGGGTTTAAAAGAGTTTCTCCTGCTTTTGTTGGAGTAACTGTCTCTACTGTGAAGAAGGGAAGAAGATGTGCTACTAGACTCTGGAGCAGCATTGCTGTGAGGATTTTTTGCATTGCATTCAGCAACAAGAGCTTAATTCGGTCTGAGATGTTCTCCCAAACTTCTCCCAAATGTAATGAATGGCATTAGAAGTTGGAATTAGAAGCTTTAGCTTTAGCTGTACCTTCTGTTTAGGCCGATAACTGGTAACACCAGTTAGTGTAGCAACCGAGGATCATTTCTATTAATGGTGCTGAGAGGATGCCGGTGGTGCTCAACTACAGCAACCCTAGCAATCGGAAGTGGGTCGGAACATTGAAACCCGATACCCAGTCGCCCCCCGATCCTGAGTTACTGGACCGGGACGGGACATCCCTAGTGTCTGGTATTCCATACTCACATAGTTGGTATGCAGGGCATTTGGAGTGCCTTTACGTTAGAAGCCGTGGACACATGAGCCACGGGGGGGTGGGGGTGGTGGTGGGGTGGGGGGGGGGTGTAGGAACATGCCAATTGAGGACACGTTTGTGTCTACAGGTGTGGAAACGGGGACAAATATTAAGGGTAGTCATTCATCCTTTCTTCTGCTTTTTGTCACAAGGCCTTGTTTTGACGGTTAGGGTTTCAGATGTACTCTTTGATTCATTATGAGTCTGAATGAATAGACAGGACTCGGTTGCATGGCCAAGTGGAGAGCAAATGAGGTGTGGTTGGCCCCAGGATGCTTTCTGTATCAACCTGCTGGCTCTGAGAGCGAAGGCTAGAGGCATGGCTTAAGGGGCCCAAGCACTTTCCAGAAGGCCTCTGTTGGTTTTTGTTGCTGGAATGTGTGAGGTCCAAATTTGGGATGGGATGTTCTACTATTCTAGTACTGCTGCTAATATTCTAACTGTTTGGTTTGGTGTGTAAAACTTACTGAGCAGCAGAATGTTCAACTGACCGTAGAATTGACCATAGAAATGTATGAAGGACGGTGATGTTTTTCTGGCCATCCATTACATAAACAGCTACTGTAAGATTAACAGCAGCTATGAACTGCCCAATAAAGACCAATTAGTCAAAATGACAGAAAGTTTAAGGAAGTTTAAAGAGCCATCAGATCTCCTGAGGATGAAATAGGTCAGCAATTGATTTTACAACAGCAGTAATCTCATGGGGATCGGTTTCCAGGCCGCTTATCTTTATTTCAATCCAATACCTGAAACCAAAGAGACGAGCAGGGAATAGATGAGAACAGGGGAGTGCATTTATTGGCCAACCATTATTTTAGTTTTCATTGTGCGCAACGTGTTGCCCAATGCCAACAAGCTCTTGACGCTAGAAGCCCTAGTTATTGTGCCTTAAAGACAACAGGATATCATGTGTAGCCGTGTATCCGCTTTGTCTACAGGCCAATGGGGAAGGAGTCAGGTTGGGAACGTCTTTTTCTAAGCAAGCCATATAAATTGGTCACTGCACCAGACGCTCTGTTCACTTGTCAAGCGGTTGCTCCAGAACATGGCTCAAGACTACCTGCACATTGTGAGTATCTCAGATCTTGACGGGTTTGATGCAGATGCAGGCGATGTGGCGTTCAGGGATTCAGGGAAATCAGTGGCCGGAAAATAAGGCAACATTATTTATAGGATTCGCATTAGAACCCCTTAAACCCTGTGGATCAGAGGTGGGGGAATTGAGAGTTGCTATAGAGCCGTCGGCAGGTCCCGACTTTTTGACCTTTCTCAAATCTACATACCTTAATAATAAGCGTTATGGGACGTTTTTCAGCTCTGAATTATGCAGAAATTAATGGAAGGTAAGTCTTAATGTAAATGTTTATTATGTAATTATTATTAATAAATGGACCCAAACTATTACTCAATAATATCATATTACATCAAGGCAGAGGCGAATCTAGATTGCTTGTTGTACTGAGACATACAGAATTCAGAGGGGCACACCTAATAATATTAATAGTTATAAATAATAATAATAATAATAATAATAATATTCTTCTTCTTCTTCTTCTTATTATTATTCCATTAAGTTTTTCCATTAAACAATGGTCTATTTCTGCGGTCAGTATTTTTCTATTTCTATTTATATTATTTAATTTATAAGTATCATTCAGCATACAAACTTCAAACCTAAAAATATTTTACAGCCTTTTTTTAGTTTTGTGCTTTATCAGAAATGGCTAACTTCACTTTGTGCTGATATTGTCCTGAGTAAATATGGTTGTCTCATTGTCTCATTAACATAGTCTATGCATAATAATATAATAGTTATAATTATTATTATTAATAATAATAATAATAATAATAATAATTTTTCCATTAAGTTTTTCCATTAAACTCCATAAAACGCAATTTGGGTTAGCTGGACAACTGGTTAGCACATGATGCTCATTTTTGCAAGCTTGTGTCATCAATGCCCCTTTTACCAGCTAGCAAAAATAAAGCCTATGCTAACACAATGGCTTTGCTTTGGTGGGCTACTGTGTGTTGTTGGTAGGTTATACCATATAAGTGGTTATAACCTCCACATATAGCTAAAGGTGCATGTTTTTGTCACTGTACCATGTACAGCAAAATGTGTCCTCTGCATTTGACCCATCTGTGGTAGTGAAAACACACACACACACACTAGTGAACTAGGGGTAGTGAGCACACACCCACCCACTCAGAGCGTTGGGCAGCCAACTTCAGCACCCAGGGAGCAGAGAGGGTGAAGGGCCTTGCTCAAGGGCCCAACAGTGGCAGCTTGCTGAGCCCGGGTATCGAACCCACAACCCTGTCATTAATAGCCCGGAGCTCTCGCTGAGCCTCCACCACTGAGGTGAAACTCGTTCACTTGATTGGTTGGGTTCATGTGGTTTGAGTGGGAAGTTGAGAAAAAATGGGTTTCAAGGTCTTTTATCAATATTTTACATATAAAATAATGCAAAATAATATGCCTCAACTGTGGATGTTTAAAATGATGTTCCTATTAGAATTTTAAACAGTTAAATTGTACATTATTATTTAATATTTTACCATTGATGAACTGTTTAGCCGTGTTATAGTGGTGTGGTGATTTTAGTGGGCCACAGCTCCATTTTACTGGGCCACAGTACCCCAGTAAATTGAGTCTTGTGACGTTCCTGCATCAAGGCACTAGTCAAGTACATGTTCTTGTTCTCTAATTTCTCACCAGGTGCCAAAGCTAAAATGGGCATTCATGGGCTTGCTGGCCTCCTTAGCCCTCTCGTCAGGCATGATGATCGGTGAAAGAGGGAATGCAGGGATCTTTACACCTCCGCCACCAGGTTCACCCGACAGTCCCATTCCCCCAGAAGAAATCCTGAAGAGTTTCGAGCCCTATCCTCCACAGAATGACAGCCGACTCCCAGAACATAATAACCACCCCATGGCGCAAGGTGGCACTCCCCAGATACGAGGAGGTGCCCTGATGCCAATCGATGACTACCAGATGCTGCCAATGTCCATGCCATCAGACTACCCACAACTACCCAAAGGTTCCCCCTACCAGCGAACAGTTCCAGGCTTAAATGACACTCAAGGATCCCCAGATTCCCCAGACTTGACATACTGCAATATGATCCTGGAAGCACCGATACCCCCGACTGCGGATCAGGTGCCTTGGTTCTGCACCTGTGCTCTGTGCAAAGGAGGCAGCAAGGGCCCAAAGGGAGACAAAGGAGAAAGGGGCCTACCAGGTTATTATTAAATGTGTATACTGATTTGGTCCTCAATGCTCATAGTTATCAGCTCTAGTCTTGGGGGCCCAAGTACCCTGCACAGTTGCATGCAACCATGTAACGGCAAGGCATACAGGTCAGCAGGACTAGAGCTGTGAGCTGTGGAGATTTATTGATTGATTGATTCCCTTGACATCTCTCACACTAGGTCAGCCTGGCAGTCCAGGGAGAAGGGGCCTCACTGGTCCCCAAGGACTTCCAGGTTTCACAGGTCATCAAGGAATCAAGGGTAAGTGCTGCCATCCTACAGATGAACTTTTCTCCCAAACAGATTCAAGTAATCGACTGCAAAACTTAAAAGTGAGGCCGATTTACACTGTGTATCTTATGCCCACTTTCAAAAGGCCAGAAAGGTGATGAGGGCGCAAAAGGAGACCAGGGTCCAATGGGTTTCATGGGAAGGAAAGGAGAGCATGGATTAAAAGGTTCGTATGATTCCAAAGTAAGACACATTTCCTACTGTATGATACCAAGCATTCTGACTGTTGGGCCGACCCTTGTGCTTCAGGTGATAAAGGGGATATGGGTATGGATGGGAGGCCAGGAAACCAAGGGCCTCAAGGAGAACCTGGGCAGTGTCCTGCCTCATGTCAGTCTACTCAAGGGCCTCCAGGAGAAACTGGTTTGCCAGGAATCGTTGGTCCGAGAGGCCTCCCAGGGGTAGCAGGAATCTCTGGGACAAAAGGCCAGAAAGGAGATACGGGTGAAGCTGGTAAACCTGGAGTCCCAGGCTTAGATGGACATAAAGGGGACCAAGGAGAGCAGGGTGCGTGCCACTGCAAGGATGGGGACAAAGGTGCCGCTGGAATTCAGGGGCCTTCAGGGCTGAAGGGTGAAAAGGGGGAAGTTGGCCCTCATGGTCTTGCAGGAGTAGATGGTCTAAAAGGTGAGAAAGGAGATGAAGGAATGAAGGGTCCTCCTGGTCCCTGCTCTCCTGCCATCCAGTCAGGTTTCTCAGCAAGACTGGGTGACATTTACCCTCTGCCAGACATGCCTGTTCCCTTCACCTCTGTCATTTATAACATGCAGTTTCACTTCAACCCCACTACGGGTGTCTACAAGGCCCCTGTTAATGGCACCTATGTCTTCAGCTACCATTTGGTAGTCTTCAGTAAAGCACTCAAAGTGGGTATGTTCCACAACTTCCAACCTGTTGTAAAAAGCACCGAGTTGATCAACCTCGGCACAGCCTCTCAGGAGGTGGTCCTGCATCTGAACATGGGTGATGAAGTGTGGCTCCAAGTGAAGGACGTAAACAGTAATGGTATGTATGCCAACAGTGAGTCCACTAGCACTTTCTCAGGCTTCCTGCTTTACCCAGACAGCTGTGATGTACCGCTTTCCCGAGACATACCTACAGATTTGCATGGGATTTACAGTTGGGGTGAACTGGATGCCCCAACCAGTAAAGGTCCATAAACATATCCTGTTGGTTTCTAGATATTTTACATAAGTTCACATCCACAGCAAAAGCCCTATGGTAAACATGTCAATACCTCTTATCAACCTAGGTCAGAACTTCTGGTATATTTGTATCTTTGTTCAGAAAGGCAATACTACAGACGATTCTTAACCTACAATGATGGATTGTCACAGAGTAGTCGCAATTCCAACCAAATGAAATATAATTGGGCATCACTCACACAAAAGTTACAGACATCCCTGTCTAACGGAACTACAGTTAGTAAACCAAAGTTCCCTGTATAATTAGTTGGTGTAAATTACAGAAATGAGGGGTGTTCAGGTAAATTCTCTGGCGTATTGCTGCTATCTTGGCAACAGAAAACATAGGAGGAGCTCCACTGACTGAAAACAGCCTAGACAGACGTTCGTCAACAGTCAGACGGTCTTGCCATCTTGGCAGTGAATTGTCAACACAGGTGCGTGCAGCCTGACGCTCGTGCACACCCCCATGCTTTACACCACTGAAATAGCAACCCGCCAAGGTCATTTAGACCGCACCTGGCTCTTAAAGGGATGGCGAGCGACACACTGATTGGTTTATTACTGCACGTTATGCTCCAAAAAAACACACCCATGATTACTTCCGAGACTCAGTACATGACTTTTGAGCATTTCGAGCCGAGCAGGGTGAACATTTTCCGTCATTGCGATAGCAAAGACACACCGACACGCACCATATGGCCCCAAATAGGCCATATGTAAAATAGGGCCCTATGTGATTAAAACCAAAAACAACAACACAGAATAGAGATCATTTGTACCAGAAAATTTGATCTATTCACCTTCATAGTGAATATTCACAAGTAAATCTGTCTGAAATGAGGCCTACAGAGGTCACAACTCACTGTAATAACCTTAATGCCTAATCCGACATCGAACACCGCTTTTAATGTCGCGGCCATTTAATGTAGTGTTGTATTTCCATTGCAGAAGGTTGCACTTCCTGGCAGTGTGTGACCCTCTTATTTATAGCTGTCTGCTTCGTGTTCTCTTAAAACAGTCAAATGTAATTCCATAAGTAATCAGTATATATCCATAACCGTGGATTTGGGTTGGCTTTAATTCATTTGAACTACATAATCCTAGTACGTGTATTCTGCTAATCCCAACCCTGAGAAACTGTGAATAAAATGTGCTGCCTTTCTCTGTTCCATGGTTGTCCCAGGACTCATCGGGGGTTCTGAGACCCCCAATGGTGCATTATGTACAACCCAGGGGTCTGTGATTTTACTCTGAGCCAGTGTCAACTTAACCTTGAGCCAAAGGAAACATAATATAAGCCGTACCACAGCGTCGCTCTGCTCATCATGCAGTAAATCAGCTGAAATCAGATCAAATTTAGGTACAGTTACGACATTGAGTTCAGTTTTAGGGAAACCAGAGGACCAAGAGTGACAGCAGACCAAAAATATGATCAAGGTTCTAGCAAGTGAGGCTGTGTGGAAAAAATAAATACCCTTATTACACCAGTCAATCATTTTCTATTATTTAAAAAATTAAACTTAGTGAGCGAGTATAGACACTGTTAGCATCTTAGCTAAGCTTGTGCTCCAATAATAAAGACCTGTTCACATTTGCTTAATGTGCATTTAAACATTTCAACAGGTGGACTATACTTATAAAATACTAAATATAGTCAGTCTATATTTTTTTTCAATTATTTTTATCATAGGAAGTGGGGCCCTGTCTGCAAAAATGCTATATAACCCCTAGCATAGACTGCTGCTATGTTAGATATGACTGATTTAATTATGAGCTTTGATTAAATTGTGAAATTCGTGAGGAAAAACCTTGATAAAATTGCATAATCTGAATGTTTTTTCCTCATTTCCTCACATTAATTACATTAATATGAAGCAAGTGCTCACACATGCTCTTCTAACATTAGCTACACTAGCACTAGCAACACTGTGAATAGCGTGAACAGATTTATCCGTTATTTTTTCTAGACTATATAGATCTGGAAATCATGAATGTTGAGTTAAAAGTATAGAAAAGTGAAAAGCTTTAAAAAAGGAAAATGACTATGCTAAGCTTAGCTAGCTGTGTTGCAGTGAAGCGTAGCGTGTGTATGAGAGTGGCTATGCTAGCTTAGCATAAGTGGAAGCTCTTTGTCAGGTTTATGAAGCATTGGGAAGAGGTTATCTGAATTCGGCAGGGCAACAGCAAAGGATTACAGTGCGTTAATGTGTAAAAAGTGTAATGTGATATTTTAATGGACTGAGCGGTAATGCTTAGCGGAACGATTAGCTGCCTGACGGAGCCACTAGGGAGGGTAAATGAGGCCTATTGTGTCAGTGAGGCTCAATAACAGGGAGGCTTATCTTGTTAGCTTGTGTTTTGGCTCATATTTCACATATTCATCACTGTAATCTGTTCCGGATGAATGAGGAACTTGCATGGCCTGTATATTCCTTTGTTAGAACACTGTAAGCACTTGTCCGTCTGAAACTGCGCTCGTCTCTATAGAGCTAACGTACTATTGACTAACAGTAAATTATTGGAGATGTTATCACTGTTTTAATTAAAGCTCAATTATTGGAGAAATGAATCTTTACCAATGATTTGTTGATTTTGTTTATGTGCATAATCTCAAATAAAATGTGGAGAGAGTAGCACTGACCAGTGCCTCGTTATTTCAGTGCCTCACTGTTGGTTTTGCCTCACAAAATTGAGCAGTTATGTGGAAAATGAAAGACAAGAATTAATTAAATAAAATAAAACATAAATAAATAAAACTTGATATTTGGAGAAATTCCATTTTAGAAATTATTTGTCATTTTTTGTACGTTTTTTGATCATTGTAGAGACTTTTGTAGAGAACATTGTAGAGATTTTTACAAATTTTTTGATTTGATGTGCATAATTTAAAATCTCTAATAAAATGTGGAGAGAGTAGCACTGACCAATGCTTTCTTATTGAAATGAAATTGACAATGAAAGACAAGTTGAATTAATTAAACATAATAATAAATAAAGCTTGATAATAGGAAAAATTCATCTTTACGAATGATTTGTTGATTTTTATTCATGTGCATAATTTAAAATCTCTAATAAAATGTGGAGAGAGTAGCACTGACCAATGCTTTCTTATTGAAATGAAATTGGAGAGAGAGAAATGAAATTGACAATTAAAGACAAGTGAATTAATTAAACATAATAATAAATAAAACATGATAATTGAAGAAATTCAACTTTACAAATTATTTGTCATTTTTTGTAAGTTTTTTGATCATTGTAGAGACTAATTTTTACAAATGATTTGTTGATTTTTATTCATGTGCATAATTTAAAATCTCTAATAAAATGTGGAGAGAGTAGCACTGACCAATGCCTCGTTATTTCAGTGCCTCACTGTTGGTTTTGCCTGACAAAATTGAGCAGCTAGGTGGACTTTTCTTTCTGGTTCTTTTCAGCACTTTCTGATTAGACCAGTAGTTCTCTAGAACTGAGATCCCAGCTGGGTAACATTATAATTATGAGTAGCATTGGTGAGGTTCATCATAAAGGGTTCATCATATAAATTATGATATATTTTATATATATATATATATATATATATATATATATATATATATATATATATATATATTTTTTTTTTTTTTATTTTTTTTTTTTATATGTACTCACACACTTCTGCCTTAATCTTCTTACTGTAAAAGTATATGAAAATCTGAGAGCTAGGCCTACTTAAAGCAGTTGAATTGTACAGTAATATACCTAGCTGTTTGAACCTATTTAACCTATGAAAACCCACATTGTCAAATTTTGCTCAGGGAATCATCTTGGGTCATTGTGTTGCTAATAAACCACAGCGCTTGGGAGACAAATTTATTGTGATTATTAATAGCACAGTTAAGTTGAACCTCACAGTAAAATCCCAGTTCTAAACCACATTCTGTGCCAATTCTGGATGCTTGAACAAATAATACACTACATTTGTTAGAGCGCATGCACAAAAATATATGAATCAGGGGGCCGGGGACCACCTGATTGACTCTGAAACGGCCCAGGCCTCAATATTACTGTATTGAAGAATGCATTGAAGAAGTATCAATACTTTACATACATTTTTATCTGGGAAAAGTCATGTCAAAAGACATACCCATAACCACCCCCCAACCCCCAACCCCCTCCCACTACATTATCACAGCACCCTAAGGGACTGCTTATACCGCCTATAGAGAGAAGCGCCCCTCCCTTTGTGGGCCCAGGGGTATAATCTCAGCCTCTATGCATTTGACAGGTTCAGTGTTAGGCTCCGTCTACTGCGGCAGTCCTTCCTCTACTGTCTTCTAACTTCGCCGATCCGGAGGCTTCTTCACGGCTCACCGGCGGATATGTTCCCTTCCTCTTCGTCCTCCTGCATGCCCTTCAGGTTGGCGCGTCTGAACTCCTCAAACACCATGTCTTCCTCCTCGCTGTGCCACACAGTGGAGGATGAACAGTGAGAATGGAGGATGCTCCGCAGACACACAGACAATACAGAGACATGGTTCTGGCCTGAGCAAACAGTGAACAGGTTATGCAGTCTGGAAAGGGAGCACATACAGTATGTCACTTACCCTTCTTTCACTTTAAGAAGCAAACCAAAGAGAGAAGCAGAGCGGTTTAGTTGGCTGAATGCATTGTGTTATGAATGAGAATATGGAAAAACGTCCATACACAGGTACGGACAGGTACGGACAGGTACGGACAGGTAAGGACAGGTGGGGACGCTCGCTCCTAGGGTTGCGTATATAATACCTGAGTCAGGCTTTGGGTGCATCAGCTGAAACGGCAGCTCCAGGCCAACCTCACTGTTGATAGAAATGCAAAATCACATTATTCCTACTTTAACATACAGTGGAGTTGGGCCTAAACCAGGGCCGGCCCAAGTCATTATAGGGCCCTAAGCAGATTTACGTTTGGGGCGTTTGGGGCCCCTCATACCACCACCTCAGCACCAGATGCTTCATCATGCCATAGGGAGAATACGATGAAGTGGCCTGGGCCTTTATTGACCAGCCAAGCAGCGCATAGGGTGGCAGTAGTGGCTCAGAGGTTAGAGCTCCAAGCTATTGATGACAGGGTTGTGGGTTCGATACCCGGGCTGGGCAAGTTGCCGCTGTTGAGCCCTTGAGCAAGGCCCTTCACCCTCTCTTTCTCTCTGCTACCTGGCCGGCACTGCAGCAACGGCTGCCCACTGCTCCGGGCATGTGTGCTCACTGTCCTGTGTGTGTGTTCACTGCACGGATTGGTTAAAGGCGGAAGCCAAATTCCATCTGTGTCACAAAAATGGTTTTGTTTTATTATTCAAAGTTATTTTTTTAAATATGTGTTTTTTCAGGATATCTAAGTGCTCTTGGGGGCCCCCTGGTGGCGTTGGCCCCCCCTAAGTGGCCGTGTAATTCGAGGATGCCTTGGGCCGGCTCTGCCTTAAACCAATGAATAATTTATCATGTTTTGTAATATTCTGTGGTGCAGCACTGCATGCCTCACTTTTTATAAATTGAAACTACATTACCCAGCATGCACTGAACAAATACAGCACACATCCATTGATATTATGCTCACCTGGTTCCCATCAGCCTACGAAGAATAAAAAACAAACAGAAACAGGATTCATGTAGGAGGAAGATACAGCAATGTGATTTTACAGTGACTGGTGGTTGACGAGTATACTCACCCCCCGACAATGAGCTTTACCATGACCCTGTAGGACACCAAGATCCCCAGCACCTCTTTCAGGACCCCCTCTTTAATTCTAAAGCAGACATTTATATATAAAAATGGTTAATTATGAAGAAATAATGTTCTAAAAATCAAATCCTACATACAATCACCACTCACCACTCACTAGAGCGGTGTTTCCCACTCAACCCTGGTCCTCAGGGCCCACTTACCTGCACATTTCAGTGCATTTCCGGCTTTAACGCACCCCCTGTAACTCAGTAATGGACAGTTAATCAGCTGGTTAGTTGGATCAGGCGTGTTGGGAGTGCAGGGCAGTGGGCCTCCGAAACCAGGCTTGAGAAATACTGCATATAACCCCCTTATTTTCTCAGTCCACTCACTGGCCACCTGAGGTCCACTGACATTATCTCAGACAGTAGCTCATCTATTGCCCCTCAACCTCATTTCAACACCTGTTAAACTGACCAGATATTATTATTGGGTGGTAGGAGATCCCCAGTGACACTGACTGACTGACTTGGGGCTCAAATGTGGGTTTGGGGTCAGAAACTGACCACTAATCAATGCCTAAAGGATGGCTAACTCATGTGTCCTCCGTATTTGACCCATCTGTGGCTCTAAACACACACACACACACACACACACACACACACACACACTAGTAAACCAGAGACAGTGAGCACACACACACACCCAGAGCTGTGGGCAGCCAACTACTGCACCCATGGAGCAGAGAGGGTGAAAGGCCTTGCTCAAGGGCCCAATAGTGACAGCTTGCTGAGCCCGGGTATCGAACCCACAACCCTGTCATCAACAGCTCTGAGCTCTAACCTCTGAGCTACAGTCTCTAACTGTAAACCTGCAAGGGTTAAGGGATAAGACAGGGGTTTATAATAAAGTGGCTGGTTTATTACCACCCATACTAGTCTGTATCTCAGTTTCTCTGGGGTTTTCGCAGTCACTGTTAGCTACTTAGCTACTTCAAAGGGTTCTTTGAGCAATGCCATAGAAGAACCACGTTTGGACCAAATGTTTCTGTATGAAGAACCTTAAGATCAAGTGAGATGTCAAGTTCTTCAGATCTTTAAAGTTTAAGTTCTTGACCCTCAAACATCTCATATTACAAATATGGTTCTTTATGGAACCAAAAGTGGTTCTACGATGGCATCGCTCAAAGGACCCTGTGTAGGAGACCATATAGAGTGTAGGCCATCTGAGTGTAGGCCATAGACACAGCCAGCCAGGGAGCTTACATGCTCGAAGAGGCCAGATTGGTGTCTTCATGCTTGAGTTTGCCATCAAGTGCGATGCCTCGCCTTTCCTTGTTATTGGCCAGCAGGGGGAGCAGTGTGTACGTCTTCTCCATCTTGCCGCCCGCCCCCAGACTATCCCTGTACCAACAGAGATGTTTGAACAGACCCAGTCAGAATTTCCCTCCATTTAAAGTCATGGCGCCCCATTTGTCCTCCTTCCTCACCGACTCGGACACTTACCCGGTTTCCAACAGGTCCACCGACTTCATGTAGCTGTCGTTGGAGTACAGCACCACAGTGGCAGTCTGGTCCACTAAAACCACACAAGCAGAGGAGTTTGAACATTCATCATCATCATCATCATCATCATCATCATCATCATCATCATCGTCATTTGACCTGCAGTGTAAAATCTCCACATGTTCAGCTCTTCCCTCACCAGAAATAATGATGTTCTTCACACTTTTGTTAGACTCGTTGTTGATGTTGATGTGTACTTGTATGGACTCTCCATGATAGTAAGACTGCAAGACATCGGGGATTCAATTAGTTAATTTAACAGAAAATTGAATTGTACAATAAAAAAGACAGAAATGTGTCCATTTGGGTGGTGGACCATACTCTACAACCTGTGAAAATGACATGGCGTCATTTTTGGTGTCAGAAACTGACCACTGATTCAGACCAACCTTGATTTTGCATAGAAATGAATGAATTTCACAGCAATTAACAAAATTCCTTTCTAAATGAACAAGATCTACTCCACAATTTGGTCATTTCCCATTGTCTATTTGGGTGGTGGACCATACTCTACAAAACTCTGCCTCCAATGCAGATTTAGTTCTTACTTCTAATCCCCACCCCATGATCACCATGTGCCTCCTCCAGGTCACAAGTAGCTCCACCACCATCTTTTCAAACGTCTATCAATAATACAACACGCTTGGAGGACAACTAACAGAGGCCCACGCTGGCTGTCATCTGCCATGCTGAGTAATAGGGGAGATGGAAGGTCACCCTACCCACCCAGAGAGTGCTAGGCCAGTTATGCTCTCTGGGACTGGGACTGTTTACGTATGGCTGTGGCATCACTAGAGACTCAACTGACAAATCGCTTAGACAGCTGCGCCACCCGGCACAATGAAACATCTTATATCAATGTGCACCCACCGGCTTCTCCAGGCTGGCCTCCACATGCAGAGGTTTATCTGACATGAGGAAGTCGCGGGTGATGGACACCGAGGGAGCAGGACCAGTCTGCTCTGGGGCGTACTGCACCTTACGGATCATCAGGTGGACAGTACTCCTGTAGAAGACACGTGGCAGTTGTGAGAGGCCATCTAACAAAACCTGTAGCTCTGTAGTTACGAGACTGAGAGGTCAAAATGAAGAACGAAGAACTATTTATTTGATTAAATAAAGTATTTAATATTTAATATCCACCTGCTCTGATACGTGCACTCAGAAACCTATGGCGTGCCGGATTTTTTTTTTCCCGGCATGAAGCAACATCTGCCTGGAAAAACTAAAAGGGACTAAAAATGATCAGACGAGCGCTGACTAAAAAAAAAAACGGCAGGTAATTTAGCCTGGAATTTCTCAGAGGATGTTGGAGAAAACCACAGACATGGTCGATCCAGACAGGGATAGAGTAAAATCACAGACCCCATAAAAAATTTAATCCCATCCGAATAGGGCCAAGGACTACCCTATGTGTCACTCCAAAAAGTATGGTAAGTACGGTATACAGTGTACGATGATGTGGGTCATAAGGCTCAGTTATGTCTGTAATGCTCAGACGGCTGTACCTCTATCTCTATTGTAATATGGTATGCGTCTTCAATGTTCCTAAGTTCAGCCATGTTCAGCTCCTCCACTGCTGCATTCTCTCATCACTGGCTTCCTGTAGCTGCTGCCCAGGTCATCAGATTCAAACCCCTGACTCTGGCCTACAAAGCCAAGACTGGACCAGTGAGCCCCTCCACCAGTACTTGATGGCGATGGTCAAAAGCCGATCTGCACTAAGAGCTCTTCCAGCTTCAAGTACGGCTCGGCTCAACCCGCCATCCTTTAAGATCCACGGAAGACGAGCGTCCAGACTTTTTACTGTCCTGCACCGAAGTGGTGGAACGAACGTCCCCTGGGTGTCCGAACAGCAGAGTCCAACGCTCGCTGTCCTCAAACCCAGACTGAAGACCCTCCTCTTCTGAGAGGACTGGGGCGAATAGTAGAGTATTATGGTCTGCATATTGACTTTGATTGAGGATCTTTGAATTATTAGTCTATTTAGACTAGCTGAGGTTCTTCTTGAGTAAATAGTGAAGCACTTTTGTAAGTCGCTCTGGAGACGAGCGTCTGCTAAATGCCTTAAACGTAAATGTAAATGATGTCATTCTGGGTTTCTTCCCAGACTTTTCTTGTTGGCTCGGCGCAGTCTGGGCAACACAACTGGTATCTATGCAGGGTACACTGAGTCAAGCACAAACGGCAAAACACAGCAGGGAGTTTACACTGACCGTTTGCGGACTTTAGCATCCTGGCTCTCAGCACTGAAGGCCTTCACCTCGAACTCAACAGCGCAGTGCTGTGGAAAAGGGCAGAGTTGCTCAGTGGCTGACTTCCTATTAGGGTCAAAGATTAGATTCGTTCTGAACTTGTGGTTTTTGTGTTTTACAGGAATATGAGAAAGTAAAGACTTGTCACCTTCCCCACGTCCTTAGGAGCCGGCTGCAGTCCCACGGAGCACGGCAGATTATCAGGGAACTGGAACAGAGGGGAGAAAGCACATACAGTGAATAGTTAATAGCAGTTAATAGATGCTGAGAGAGCGTATTCATGTACTTACTGTCACTGTGGAAGGTCCAGCTATACATGCTGTGCCAGGATTCCATGTGCTAAACTGGACTAATGGGCTCACAGCTTATATTTACTTGTATCTGACCTTTTTTCTTGAGGTCAACTCATGCTATTTGAGGTCAAATGAGGTCACCCATAAAATCCTGTCTTTTTTTTTTTACATATTTAAGCATCTGGACATTTGATCTTCACTTGAATATTATAATTATTTAATAAAATATAATTAATAGAAATGCAATTCGAACCCCCCACATTTATTACTGCTTCAAATGAGTAGAATTAGACTCGGCTGCAGAACATCAGCTGCAGAAGATCAGAACATGGTTGGAGAGGATCATTCTGGAGGAGTCTGTCTTATTTATTTAAACCTCAGATGTTTAGTCTGGTCTGCTCTGGATTGACAGTTGAAGTGAGGGGTGAAGAAGATCACCATGGCCAGATCCAGAGAGCTCTCTGAGGCCTTCAGAAAGAAGGGTGGAGATGTAGAGGAGTCTTTTTAACTGGTTCAGTGCCTGGTTAAATAGTTTACTGCCTGGTTGAATGGTTTAGTGCCTGGTTTAATGGTTCACTGCCTGGTTAATTGGTTCCATGCCTGGTTACATAGTTTACTGCCCTGTTAAATGTTTCACTGCCTGGTTAAATGGTTTAGTGCCTGGTTAAATAGTTCAGTGCCTGGTTAAATGGTTTAGTGCCTGGTTAAATAGTTTAGTGCCTGGTTAAATGGTTTAGTGCCTGGTTAAATAGTTCAGTGCCTGGTTAAATGGTTTAGTGCCTGGTTAAATAGTTTAGTGCCTGGTTAAATGGTTTAGTGCCTGGTTAAATAGTTCAGTGCCTGGTTAAATGGTTCAGTGCCTGGTTAAATAGTTCAGTGCCTGAGGGGTGAAGAAGATCACCATGGCCAGATCCAGAGAGCTCTCTGAGGCCTTCAGAAAGAAGGGTGAAGAGGCAGAGGAGTCTGCAAATGGAAGGGCGTTAAAAAGATCTCAGAACAGTTAAAAATCAGCCGCTCCACTGTCCACTAAATCATTTACAAGCGGAACAGCTGACCAACATGGCCAGATCAGGCCGTCCTAGCAAGTTTAGCCCACGCGATGAGTAGAAAAGTCTCCAACCATCGTAAAATGTCATCACAGGTGGACCTCAGTACAGCATCTACCATCAGAAAGAGAGCACACTAGCTTGACTGTCGTGGGAGGTGTTCAAAGTGTTCCCCCCAGGCATTCTTTGTTACTGTGCCTTTAAGAGTGATGTATGTAAATGAGCTCAGTTCTGATTGCCTCATTCAGAAAGAAGTCCAGGCTCTTTAATAGGATGTAAGAGGGCAGCTCTACCCTCAAAGACCTTCTGAGTTGATGAAGAGGTTTTGAGGCCCTTTGTCGGGCCTAACCAGTCATGGGACGTCTGCTTCCACCTTGGTGGTGCTACTTGGTGCCACCACAGGACGATAAGTTCCTGACCGGTTCCTCATATGGTATCGTGTTCTGAATGCCCGTAGTCCTGGTCATGTACTTAGGTCAGGTAGAAGGCCGGAGCAAGAAGACATGCTCACCTCAAAGAAAAAGGGGTAGGCGTTCTCGCCCAGTTTGCGCAGCAGTTTCTCCTGCACCTTGGTGATGGTGCACTGCTTCTTGTCCTGTAGGGCGGGGTAGACCTGCCGGGTGCAGAGGTAAATGTCCCGGCGGAAGGCGATTCCCATAACGTCCATGTCATCTCGGCCGTAGCGGAACGTGCAGGACAAGGCGACGTACGCTGGAGGTGGAGGAAAAGATTCACTTCATCAGATTCACAAACACAGATACACCGATCAGCCATAACATTAATACCACCTCTTCGTTTCTGCACTCATGGCTCACTATGCACACTGTAAATCAGTATGTTGGTTATTAGGCAGCTTGAAATAACTTAACATATTAAATAGAAAAAGGTTAAGGCTGGACAGAATAACTGCTAAAAGAGTTCCCCTTGTTGTGATGCAGCACTGTGGTTCAGTGCCTGGTTAAATACTTCACTGCCTGGGTAAATGGTTCAGTGTCTGGTTAAATGGTTTAGTGCCTGGTTAAATGGTTTAGTGCCTGGTTAAATACTTCACTGCCTGGGTAAATGGTTCAGTGTCTGGTTAAATGGTTTAGTGCCTGGTTAAATGGTTTAGTGCCTGGTTAAATAGTTCAATACCTGGTTAATTGGTTCAGTGCCTGGTTAAATAGTTCACTGCCTGGTTAAATAGTTCACTGCCTGGTTGAATGGTTCAGTGCCTGGTTAAATGGTTCACTGCCTGGGTAAATGGTTCAGTTCCTGGTTAAATAGTTCACTGCCTGGTTGAATGGTTCAGTGCCTGGTTAAATGGTTTAATACCTGGTTAATTGGTTCAGTGCCTGGTTAAATGGTTTAGTGCCTGGTTAAATAGTTCAATACCTGGTTAATTGGTTCAGTGCCTGGTTAAATGGTTCAGTGCCTGGTTAAATGGTTTAGTGCCTGGTTAAATAGTTCAATGCCTGGTTGAATGGTTCAGTGCCTGGTTAAATGGTTC
>NC_132900.1:3249380-3326880 GCF_030463535.1 Salminus brasiliensis | reverse complement strand
TCTAATAAAGTGTCCAATTAGTAAAATGACAGTGTAGGGGTTTCTAATAAAGTGGCCAGTAAGCGGAAGTGAAAGGTAGGGGTTCTAATAAAGTGTCCAATTAGTAACATGACAGTGTAGGGGTTTCTAATAAAGTGGCCAGTAGGTAGAAGTGAAAGGTAGGGGTTTCTAATAAAGTGTCCAATTAGTAAAATGACAGTGTAGGGGTTTCTAATAAAGTGTCCAGAGTTGAAGTACAATACAGGTGTTTCTAATAAAGTGGCCAGTAAGTGGAACTACAATGTAGAGGTTTCTAATAAAGTGACCAGTAAGTGGAAGTGGAAGTGCAAGGTAGGTGTTTCTAATAAAGTGGCCAGTAAGTAGAAGTGCAAGGTAGGGTTTTTTTTTAATAAAGTGGCCAGTAAGTGGAACTACAATGCAGGTGTTTTTATTAAAGTGGCCAGTAAGTGGAAGTGCAATGTAGGGGTTTCTAATAAAGTGGACAGTGAGTGGAACCAAAATGTAGGGGTTTTTAATAAAGTGACCAGAGAGTGGAAGTACAATACAGGTGTTTCTAATAAAGTGGCCAGTGAGTAGAAGTACAATGCAGTGTTTCTAATAAAGTGGCCAGTAATTGGAAGTGCAATGTAGGGGTTTCTAATAAAGTGGACAGTGAGTGGAAATACAATGTAGGGGTTTTTAATAAAGTGACCAGAGAGTGGAAGTACAATACAGGTGTTTCTAATAAAGTGGCCAGTGAGTAGAAGTACAATGCAGTGTTTCTAATAAAGTGGCCAGTACGTTGTACTGTACTAGACATAAACATTACATTAGACAATCTCAGAGAAACGCTCCATTTTAAACAGCTTTATTGAACCTGAGGTAAACCTTGTTTATAAAAAATAAGTGCCTCACTTAAAACATACGAGTATACAAAGTAATCACAGCAATCATTAAAGCGTCCATGATCTTCTACATCCATACAGTATTCAGGTCCAATCAGCAAATCAGCGATTACACACATTAAACCCAGTATTAGTACAACAGTAGAAAATGAGTTAGGGGTTAACCCTTTAAACATCACCTTTCACTTCCTCATTTAGAACTATACAGCTTACATCATAGTTCTATATGGAAGTTACTCAGAGTTTGAAGAATTTCATGGTCCAAACTGGATAATAAGCCTTGAGGTTAATATCTGAGTAATGAGCCACAGTTTAGGGGGTCAGAACAAACCAGAGAGTAACAACAGTATAGGAAGTCTGGCTGAAGGCTGGAAAGATCAGACGTAGGCTCTGGCCGTGTCGGCGTCGGACGCGGTCTTGTGAATCTTCTGGCCCTGGCTGGCTGCGTAATACGCTCTGTTAAAATACATAACACAGACATGTTATATAGAGTTAATTACAGGTACACACCCTCACTGACCACTGACTTTATATTTATTTGGGTTTATTCTAATGTTAAATAGAGTTAATTACAGGTAGACACTCTCACTGACCACTGACTATGTTTATTTGGGTTTACTCTTATGTTATATAGAGTTAATTACAGGTACACACCCTCACTGACCACTGACTTTATATTTATTTGGGTTTATTCTAATGTTAAATAGAGTTAATTACAGGTAGACACTCTCACTGACCACTGACTTTATGTTTATTTGAGTTTATTCTAATGTTATATAGAGTTAATTACAGGCAGACACTCACACTGACCACTGACTTTATGTTTATTTGGGTTTATTCTAATGTTATATAGAGTTAATTACATGTAGACACTCACCGACCACTGACTTTATGTTTAGTTGGGTTTACTCTTATGTTATATAGAGTTAATTACAGGTAGACACTCTCACTGACCACTGACTTTATGTTTATTTGGGTTTATTCTAATGTTATATAGAGTTAATTACAGGTAGACACTCTCACTGACCACTGACTTTATGTTTATTTGAGTTTATTCTAATGTTATATAGAGTTAATTACAGGCAGACACTCACACTGACCACTGACTTTATGTTTATTTGGGTTTATTCTAATGTTATATAGAGTTAATTACAGGTAGACACTCTCACTGACCACTGACTTTATGTTTATTTGGGTTTATTCTAATGTTATATAGAGTTAATTACAGGTACACACCCTCACTGACCACTGACTTTATATTTATTTGGGTTTATTCTAATGTTAAATAGAGTTAATTACAGGTAGACACTCTCACTGACCACTGACTTTATGTTTATTTGGGTTTATTCTAATGTTATATAGAGTTAATTACAGGTAGACACTCTCACTGACCACTGACTTTATGTTTAGTTGGGTTTACTCTTATGTTATATAGAATTAATTACAGGTACACACCCTCACTGACCACTGACTTTATATTTATTTGGGTTTATTCTAATGTTAAATAGAGTTAATTACAGGTAGACACTCTCACTGACCACTGACTTTATGTTTATTTGAGTTTATTCTAATGTTATATAGAGTTAATTGCAGGCAGACACTCACACTGACCACTGACTTTATGTTTATTTGGGTTTATTCTAATGTTATATAGAGTTAATTACAGGTAGACACTCACTGACCACTGACTTTATGTTTAGTTGGGTTTACTCTTATGTTATATAGAGTTAATTACAGGTAGACACTCTCACTGACCACTGACTTTATGTTTATTTGGGTTTATTCTAATGTTATATAGAGTTAATTACAGGTAGACACTCTCACTGACCACTGACTTTATGTTTATTTGAGTTTATTCTAATGTTATATAGAGTTAATTACAGGCAGACACTCACACTGACCACTGACTTTATGTTTATTTGGGTTTATTCTAATGTTATATAGAGTTAATTACAGGTAGACACTCTCACTGACCACTGACTTTATGTTTATTTGGGTTTATTCTAATGTTATATAGAGTTAATTACAGGTAGACGCTCTCACTGACCACTGACTTTATGTTTATTTGGGTTTATTCTGATGTTATATAGAGTTAATTACAGGTAGACGCTCTCACTGACCACTGACGTTATGTTTATTTGAGTTTATTCTAATGTTATATAGAGTTAATTACAGGTAGACACTCTCACTGACCACTGACTTTATGTTTATTTGAGTTTATTCTAATGTTATATAGAGTTAATTACAGGTAGACACTCTCACTGACCACTGACTTTATGTTTATTTGAGTTTATTCTAATGTTATATAGAGTTAATTACAGGCAGACACTCACACTGACCACTGACTTTATGTTTATTTGGGTTTATTCTAATGTTATATAGAGTTAATTACAGGTAGACACTCTCACTGACCACTGACTTTATGTTTATTTGGGTTTATTCTAATATTATATAGAGTTAATTACAGGTAGACGCTCTCACTGACCACTGACTTTATGTTTATTTGGGTTTATTCTGATGTTATATAGAGTTAATTACAGGTAGACGCTCTCACTGACCACTGACGTTATGTTTATTTGAGTTTATTCTAATGTTATATAGAGTTAATTACAGGTAGACACTCTCACTGACCACTGACTTTATGTTTATTTGAGTTTATTCTAATGTTATATAGAGTTAATTACAGGTAGACACTCTCACTGACCATTGACTTTATGTTTATTTGGGTTTATTCTGATGTTATATAGAGTTAATTACAGGTAGACGTTCTCACTGACCACTGACGTTATGTTTATTTGAGTTTATTCTAATGTTATATAGAGTTAATTACAGGTAGACGCTCTCACTGACCACTGACTTTATGTTTATTTGAGTTTATTCTAATGTTATATAGAGTTAATTACAGGTAGACACTCTCACTGACCACTGACTTTATGTTTATTTGGGTTTATTCTAATGTTATATAGAGTTAATTACAGGTAGACACTCTCTCTCTCACCCTTTAGATTTTCCTGAAGACACATCTTTACAGGCACAGCAGAGCATCGCTCCTCCGAGAATAGACAAACAGGCTCCGCCCCAACCCAGGTACAGGCCAGCTCCCAGTTCAAACCTGCATACACACACACACACACACACACACACACACACACACACACACACAGATAAGTCACTAATGCACTGAATATACCGTTTGCACTATCAGTACTTAGCATTTCTTCATTAAAGTGTTAGGTACAGCTCCAGCCAATAAGAAATCACATAATCGCTCACTTTATTCCTCCATATCGTGGGTCATTGAAGTCTTGGACCACTCGTGCGGCATACCAGGAGACGGCCGTGATCGTACAAAGACCTGTCGGGCAGAAAGTATGATTCAGTGACAGCAGTGATGCATGTCTACATTACAGGCAGGATATGACG
This sequence comes from Salminus brasiliensis, assembly GCF_030463535.1. Lineage (NCBI taxonomy): Eukaryota > Metazoa > Chordata > Actinopteri > Characiformes > Bryconidae > Salminus > Salminus brasiliensis. The sequence goes on along the minus strand of NC_132900.1, from coordinate 3,322,573 downwards.
ATGGCTTCCCTTCAGTCAACAACACGAACATGACTGTCCCCCATGGCGTGGACATACCTCAGATTAGATTTAGCCTAAAACTACAACTAGTTCAAATCAAATCTACATATGTAGTCATATATCATAAGATAAGTCAGATAATAACAGGATAAATATGCCAAAATATGCAATACAAATACAAAAGATACACAAATAAGGCAAAAATAAATGAATAAAAATATATAAATAGAAATTAAATATGTGCATATGAGGCAATAAGACACAAAATAAATCAAAAATAAAATACAAATACAACAAAATAATAAAAACAAATATATATATATATATATATATATATATATATATATTAATAAATAAAATAAAATTAAGGACAAAAAACTAAAAACAAATAAATACATATATAAAATAATAAAATAAAGAAATAAAAAGCGCTGCAGAGAATGTATTTTTATCTTTATAGACTAAAGTAAGTCACTCCACTTGTCACTGGCCACTTTTTTTCAACGACCTGCTAAACTGAAATCATATAAATTCTATTTTAATTAATAAAACTGATCACTTTATGACATCAGATCATCAAAATGATTATCACTATTGGGACAAATTGAGAACATGAGCTGTCTTTGTTTACATTGTTTACATTTATGAATGTTTATGAATGTTCTGAGTTTGGAATGATACATAAGCACACAGTTCACCCAAATCCGTCCATATCTGGAAGCTAAGCTGGAAAACACAACCCATTTTGCTGGTTTTGAGATCCCAAAAACCAACATATTTCATTTATCTACATTTTTTTAGCTGGATGGGTGGAGCTAAACTGTGATTGGCTGAACAGACAGCTGTGCAAATGGGTTGATTTTTGTGTTAAATGATAAAAAGGAAATTTTCGTTTTTGTAATACAGACTCTTTAAATGCTGTGTTAAGAGAAAGAGAGAAACCCCACCTGCTAGGATGAAGAGAATACCGCCTGTTACTGCGATTTTGGACTTGGTCTGATCGTTGGAGCTGCCGAACCGAATGCACTTCAGCCCCATGATGGACACTATCATTGACAAAAGGCCCAGGATGAGGGCCACGATCATCAGTGCTCGACATGCTTGCACAAAACCTGAGGAACGGAGGAGAACCAGCATTAAAAACAGTCCCTATAATCATTTTAGCAGGTCAGACTGCATCAGCATCTACAGGGAGCTGGTATCTTCAGCTAGTAGAAAACACAGTACGGTAGTCGTACTTCAGTGGTTGAATTTTGGAGTTGCTGGAAAGCTGGAGTCATTCTGAAGTCTCGGATCTTATTTAATGAACAGAAACATTAATAAAAGGTCAAATCTGGGAATGAATTCATCTGGATTAGGTTTGGTACCTTCATTTCCATTATACTTCATTATACAGTTCTCTGCTTGGAAAGCCAGGGTCAACCATGCTATGGCGCCCTCTGGAGCAAAGAGGTATAAGGCCTTGCTCAAGGGACCAACCGTGATTAAAAACCTTCAATATGCTTCAAATTTAATAGAGATGTGTGAAGATGAATGTGAAGAACCTATTGAAGGTCTAAACTACGTCTGTTACTAACTTCCCTACTAATCTCTACAAACTACAAACATGGTCGTTCAAGGAACCAATTGCAGTTCTTCTGCGGCGTCCCTCAAAGCAACATTAGAAGCCCCTTCTACTTTTGCAATGGAATTGTTCAACGGAAAGCCATGATAGGTTAAACGCCTTGGTCAAGGAACCAACAGGGCAGTTTAGTGGATCTGGATATCAAACCCACAACCCTGTGGTGAACAACCCAGCGCTCGACCCACTGAACCACCACCTAGCATTGCTAAAATCAATATACTGGTTTGAAATATTAGTCAGATCTTAACATATGTTCAATTATTTCGACGTTTTTACTCAACATCTCTAAAAAAAATGATTGTATTCCTGTGAATTCTGCAATATTGTGCAAAATTCGTTCAGAATGTTCAGGTGGATGTTTGGTCAATATCAATAAAGCGAACATTTTAAAACACGACACCAAAAAAAAAGAGGCACCGTCACGTGATCTTAACACGAAATGGCGGACTGATCTCTGAGGTCACTTAATGTTCCCTCGGTCTCTAATTCAGGCCGCTGTCCTCACTATGTTCTCCAAACAACACCAAGAACGTCTCTCTCTTAAATCTACTCAACAGTGTCCATTGGCGGGAGAACCCAGTGACCCCAGTGACCCGTATGAAGGTGAAAGAAAAATGGCGCTCACTTGGCAAGGCCAGCAAGGACTCGAAGTCTCGACACTCCGCAATCCCAGAGCTGTCCTCAGCGCAGGAGTGCCAGAGGTTTTCATACTGGCGGTTGGATATGATCACACTGCCGGAGAAAGAAGAGACCTTCCAGTAGTCGTTAGCCAGAGAGGTGCCCGTTATCAACCAGGAGGCAAAGCCCAGCAAAAACCCGGTCACCTCCAACCCTGTCGACATTTTCCCCAGAAGAAGAAGTCTCTCCAAGGCACAGAGTTAGCGAATAAAACCGATGACGAAGATCAGAGCTGCTTCTTTACGAAGGTCAAGGTGTCAGATGTTAGATTCCAGTCTTCTCGAAGTGAAGCTCTGAAGCTCTGAGGTTCTGAGAGTGGATGTCCTCGGTGGTCACCCGAGAGTGTGCAGCTGATCTCTGAGAATAAATCTACCTTCAGTTAGAGAGCAGGACTTTAGCCTTTGCAGAAGGCCATAAAACCTACAACCACACCCAGAACCCCCACTCTACTCGCGATAACGATGCTACTGATTGCGGGCGTGGAGCTGGTGACGAGCTCTCTAATGCAATAACTATGTTTGGCTATCTCACTGGTGACTGATGTCTGAGAGCTTTGTGTACTTTGAGCTTTTCTGGAGATTGGCAAGCTTTACTGCCCTGGAAGTGCTTCATGCGCTCGGATGTACAGTTCTAAGACTGATGAAGTAAAAGGAACAGTGGGCAAGCGTAAGAACCTGAGACACTTTGACAAGAACCAAACTGTGAAGGCTAGACTGGGTCAGAACATCTCCAAAACATCAGGCAGGTCCTGTGGGGTGTTCCCGGCATGCAGTGATCAGTACTTTCCAAAAATGCTCCAAGAAAGCGACAGGATCATGAGTGTCCAAGGCTGACTGGTGCTCATGAAGGCCCCACCTCATAACTTACAGGCCTCACAGGATCTGCTGGTGTTCAAGGTACCACAGAACACCTTCAGAGGTCTTAAGGTGTCCATGCCTCGGCTGGTCAGATCTGTTGTGGTGGCCCAAAGGGGAATCTACTCGGATTAGGCGGATTAGGTGGTGCTAATGTTATGGCTGAGGATGTGTCAGCTATATATCCATGACCACAGCTAGACTTTCTGTTTTTTCCTAATTCACAAATTATGAAATTATTATCTGTGGTTTTAGGTATTAGCAACGCTAATGAGTTCGCTAATACTGTACATATGCCTGGGAATTGTAATTCTGGTGTTAGCATCTAAAATAAGTACCAAAACATCCTCGCCAACCCACCGCTGTGAAACCGTGATAAGGTTTTATGGCCGTAACGACCAGCCTTGCCCTACTTCACCACCTCTGAGCTTGTACGGCTTGCCTAATCACGTGTTTTAGTGGCGGTTTAAAGTATCGGTGCTGGTTTCAGTACACAGTGCAGTTCAGTATGTTCTCAAAAGCCTTCAGAGAACCTAGTTTATAGAATTTATAGAGTTTATGAGAACCTATTTTGTAAAATGATGCTCTGCAAGTCTTACAGTGCTAATGTTGTCTCATCACTAGGTTTGATTGGACCTAAAAGGGGTTCAATTCCTAATGGGATAGAAATACATCCAATCCGATTTTTCTACTTTATGGTATCCAGGTAAAAAACAGTCAATCCGGCTCTCCCATGGGTTAGGGCTTCAGGTGCTGGACTGACGGATAAACACCAACATTCATATGAAGTGACTGATCATGGATGAATTCCCATTGGGCTAAAATCAGGCCTTATCACTGTGTGTGAATGTGAGCAGCAGTGTTAGCAGCTTTCAGTCAGATGTTAGAATGGATAACAGTGGCGGCGGCTCTGTCCCAGAACTCCACACCAAAAGAGTGACTCTAAAACGGTGCTGGACTGTGACCATGACTTTGTGACTGTATATCATCTTCTGTGCCTCTAAGGCCACGGCTATAGCCATCCGTTAGCATAGCGCTAACTCAATGCCGAAGTCCTCGCACGCTCGCATCAAACCCTACTGAGTTTGTTTCAAACAGACTTGTTTAAGTGGATTTTTGGATATTTGGCAACCTACGTCTATAAAAGGGCCTCCTTGGTGGGGTTTGAGAGGAGTGTGGTTTATGCAAGCAGGTTTATACGATGCTAACATCTAGTTTTAGCTAGCTAGCTAGAATTATGGCATCGGCGAGTTAGTTATCGGTAGCTATAAGGCTGCCACCCGTCCCGTAAAATACAGAATTGTCTTTTTTTTGGCGCTTAAATGTTGAGACACATCCTTGGCCCTTGGCTGGACAGCTGGCAAATTATTAAAATAGCTTGTTATAGTCGACTATTGTGGTTTGACTGATTGTTTAGGGTGTTTTTAGGGTTTTTTAAAGTCAAATGAACAATCATTTATTTAATATTCAGTAGTATTAGCCAACAGAAATATTATACATGGCCATTTAAAGAACACATCCTACTTAGTTAATGAATAAACGAATTAGCTTATTCTTTAATATATATACATTTCCTATAATAAAAATGTTTGGGTCCGTGGTGATCATGGCCCAGATGAGCCGTGGTGGGCGTCCGTTATTTTCATTTCTGAAAGGTGGCTACATTAGCCTTGCAGTTTAAGTGCACTGTAGTGGCATAATTATTAAGAGACGCTATGCAGGGACTTCCTGGTTCTGATCGGATCCACATTGGTCTTGGCCTATTGGTATAATTTAGTAGATATATACTATAGCTATTGTGAGGAACCTTAACCTTATGGGCATATATTGGGCTATATATATAGGAAACATATAACATCAGACATATCATAAGACTGTATCAACTGCATCCATGTTTCCTGTTTATTTGCCTTCTATGACAATGTATCTCTAACCTGTTCCTCAATCCAGGAGGGAAGATGCTTCATTTGGCGAACTGACAATACCAGCAGTAGTTCTGCTTGTGGTTACGAGTGACAAGATCATTATCTGTGGTAGCCGACTCTAGCCTGCACTACAGTAGAGATTAGCAATGCTGGGTTTGCTAATAATGCAGATATGTGATTCGGATGTTAGCTTCTGGGTTACTGAAATCACTCACTGTCCCAGAACCCTGAAAGACACCGAAAGAGTGACTCTAAAACTGTGCTGGACCGTGTTCACGATTTTGTGACTGTATTTGGTTTCTTACTCGGCCCTAAAACTTCAGAAAACCTCAGCAGGGGAAAGAGCCTTTTCTTATAAAGCCCCCCAACTCTGGAATTATTCCAGATAATGTTCGGGACTTAATCTGCAGGTTTGTGGACGGTGGAGCAGATGGACGCTAGCGTTTCAGGGTCCTCCCATGTCTGTGTTACCTTCTGGCTCTCTCCATTTAACTAGGCTGTTAAAGTCAGACCTGGCGGACCAAGGCTATAGCTATCCGTTAGCATAGTGCTAACCGCATGCCGAAGTCATCACGCACTCATTGAGTTCAAATGGACTTGTTAGAGTGGATTCCAACCTTATTTGGCAACCTACATCTATAAAATGCCAGTGACTTAAGTCATCCTCGCTAAGCCACTGCTGAGAAACCGTGATAAGGTATTGTGGCTTGGGACAGGGGTGGGCCGTTCTGGTCCTGAAGGGCCGGATTCCTGCACAGTTTTGCGCTTTCTGAAGCACACCTGATTCAGCTCACCTGTTCATGGCCAGGTTTGGCCGGTGATCCTCCATTGCTAAAGGTAAAGGTAAAGGTAAAGGTGCACGTATTTGTCACTGTACACTGTACAGTGAAATGTGTCCTCCGCATTTAACCCATCTGGTAGTGAACACACATTCACACACACACATGTGTTAGGGGCAGTGAGTACACACACACACCCAGAGCGGTGGGCAGCCAACTCCAGCGCCCGGGGAGCAGAGAGGGTAAAGGGCCTTGCTCAAGGGCCCAACAGTGGCAGCTTGCCAAGCCCGGGAATCGAACCCACAACCCTGTTATGTGATATGACTGGGTTTCGCACCAATCCTGAGAAATATTTAATAAAGAAAAGCTTGCGAGCAGGTAGTGTGGACCTCCAAATATGAACATGGCCTAAATTCAGCCATGTCTCTCCACTGCTGCGTTCTCACTTCACTGGCTTCCTGTAGCTGCTAGAGTGGTCTTCTTACTGACTTGAGTTTAGTAGAGTCTGAGATTAGAGGATCTTTGAATTATTAGTCTATTCAAAATATGAACATTTTGAAGCTCCTAATGTTGCTGTTCTTAATATTAGAATTGTAAAAAGCTGGGTAACCTGGTGAATCATGGGAAAGGCTATTCAACACTAACAGGCTAATGCAGTGAGTCGTTTCAGGGCTGAGAATCAAGATGATCTCACTGTTTCGGTCTCGCGGTGAAACAGTTTCAGAAGAGAACCAGGCTGGGTTTTCAAACCTAACCTTACAGCTTTATGGCTTTATGACTTTAGTTAATGGTTGATCACTGGGAAGGCCCAAAGTCCATCAGCTATGAGCCTGGTGTGCTTCCTTTTTCATCACATCACTGTCTCTCTGCTTACAACTCCCTCTTTCCCGCCACCTGCTGGAGGACATAGGCATAGCATGGGCATAGCCACCACAGACCTGGCCATTCGAGGCACCTCTGAATGTGTCCTGTGGTATCTGGAACATCAAGACTAATATAAGCAGCAGGTCCTTTAAGTCCAATAAGTTGGGTGAGGTAGGACCTCCATGAGCATCAGTGAGCCCATGGCTTACCGGTCAAGTACCGGTCCTTGTGGAGCATTGTTGGTAGGTGCTAACCACTGAATACCACCTCCATTAAAATGACCATACAGAATTGAACAGGCCTTTTATGTTGCATGTTTATTAGTATGAGACTGGTATATGTAAAAGAACTCTGTTCTGATTGGCTGTCCTCATTCTAAAAGGCAGGCCAGGCCAAAGCACAACTCATAACAGTGCGAATGGCTGGATGAACTGTGTGTAAATAGAGTTTAGGAGGACATTTTAAAAACATAAAAAAACGCTTATATATATATATATATATATATATATATATATATATATATATATATATATATATTTATAAAAATCATAATATTTCTGGAAATTCAAGAAAATTCAAATGCAAAACTTCAAATCACACAAAAATCATTAAATCAACCATTAACGATTCCCAAGATGGTGGGATGCCAAGTCCTTTTATGGACAGGAAGGGTCGTTTATGAGAATGTTAACCAGTATACACTGATCAGCCATAACATTAGTACCACTGACATGTAAAGGATATAGTTCGAGTCAGACTGGGTCAGAACATCTCCAGAACATCAGACAGGTCTCTTGTGGAGTGTTCCCAGTATGCAGTGGTCAGACAGTACCTACCAAAAGTGCCCCAAGGAAGGACAACGGGTGAACTGGTGACAGGATCATGGGCTCGTTGATGCTCATGGAGGCCCCGCCCACCTCACAACTTACTTACAGGATCTGCTGCTAACTTCAGTCTTGGTGCTCCAGATACCACAGGACATCTTCCTACCATTCCTTACAGACCAATCCCATTCACTTCCCATGTGAACAACCACTGTGACCGATCAGCCATAACATTAGTACCACCCATCTAATGTTGAGTAGGTCCCTCTTGTTTCGCCTCAACAGATCTGACCATTCGAGGCGTGGACTCCGATCAGCCATAACATTAGTACCACCCATCTAATGTTGAGTAGGTCCCTCTTGTTTCGCCTCAACAGACCTGACCATTCGAGGCGTGGACTCTGATCAGCCATAACATTAGTACCACCCATCTAATGTTGAGTAGTTCCCTCTTGTTTCGCCTCAACAGACCTGACCATTCGAGGCGTGGACTCCGATCAGCCATAACATTAGCACCACCCATCTAATATTGAGTAGTTCCCTCTTGTTTCGCCTCAACAGACCTGACCATTCGAGGCGTGGACTCTGATCAGCCATAACATTAGTACCACCCATCTAATGTTGAGTAGGTCCCTCTTGTTTCGCCTCAACAGACCTGACCATTCGAGGCGTGGACTCTGATCAGCCATAACATTAGTACCACCCATCTAATGTTGAGTAGGTGACAGGATCATGGGCACCCATGGCTCGTTGATGCTCATGGAGTCCCCGCCCACCTCACAACTTACTTACAGGATCTGCTGCTAACTTCAGTCTTGGTGCTCTAGATACCACCATTCGAGGCGTGGACTCCGATCAGCCATAACATTAGTACCACCCATCTAATGTTGAGTAGGTCCCTCTTGTTTCGCCTCAACAGATCTGACCATTCGAGGCGTGGACTCTGATCAGCCATAACATTAGTACCACCCATCTGATATTGAGTAGGTCTCTCTAGCCTAGATTGAGTCCAGATCTGCTGTGGCAAAACAAAGGGGGGTCTACTCAATTTTAGATGGGTGGTGCTAATGTTATGGCTGATCGGTGTATATCTAGATAATGTGAAGTGTGTAAAATGTACACTGTGGTCGTTCACGTGGGAAATGAATGGGGTTGGTCTGTAAGGAGTGGTAGTAAGATGCACACCTGGCTTTCTCCTAATTAAGCTCATAATCACATGACAACATTAGCAGCCCTTTATATGACCTCCCACTTAACCTATTTCCCTTATTACAGTGCTCTCTGTATATGAACTCCCAAACGGTGTTAGGAAACACAGACAGTGGGCGTGGCTTACAAACAGGTTGTGCGAGTGGGATGTCCCAATTCCTTCACCTACAAATTCCACCAAACCTGTCACACTGTCCTTTGCACACCTTTAGGCATGTGCTGATTTCTCTCTCTCTTTCTCTCTCTCTCTCTCACACACACACACACACATACACACAGATACGAACTAAACAAAAGGACCTCACTCGGCCGTCACTTCTCTGTTTTTAGGAAAAACACTTTGAGACCCGTTCTGTCAGGATTCCTCCAACCAGGCAACACCTGCACATGTGTGACCATGTTCCTCTTTTTCAAACCGGTGTCATTTCTGGACCTACCACATGGGATAAGCTAAACGGGCGTGAAAGTCAAGAGGAGTAGAAGGTTATTGTGGGGCGGTCACTCACAAAAGGCTCAAACAGGGAGGTTATGGTCCAGACCAGAGGCCTCATTGTAGGTCAGACGCTCCTGCTCCTCAGCATCACTCTCAACTGTAAGTACATGAGGAAACACATGGTTATATGTTTAGAGCTACAGGAAAACAAACGAGACATGGTTCGTTGATAAACTACAGCAATGTTGTTAAAAGTTTGTTGATAAAAAAAATATATTTTTATATATTTTGTTTAAAATTAATAATAATTTACACAATAAAATGGTGCTATTTGGGCCAAATGGTAAAGATTATGGTGATTAATCGCTTTAGGTCAGGTAATTATCTGTGATTAATCACATTATCACATGGTATGCATGGTATGACTGATGTGATATTCTTTGGTGTTCGTATGTGGACCGCCCTATTCCAGAAGTTCATGTTCTCAGACGTCCCGCAACCATTACGGTGTGAGGTGTCTCCCAGTGCCTCAGCGGTCTAATAGTGCTTACACTCTGGCCCAGGGGTCGCATGTTTGAATGCCATCAGCGGCCTGAATCTGAGTGAGCACCACTGGCAGTGCTCTCTCAGGGGGCTAGCAAAGGCTAGGTCAGCAGGCTAGGTCAGCAGAAAGCCATTAATTAGCAAAGGCATGAGTTACATTAGCATAGGCTTTATTTATTGTAGCTGGTAAAAGAAATAAGCTGATATAGCCAATGTAAATAAATAAATAAATAAATAAATATATAGTCACATTTAGTCTATGCTGCAAAGGAAATGCTGCATGCAAGTGTGACAATAATATACCATAATAATAACAATATTAATAAATAAGAGAAATATTATTACTAACCTTATTAACCTATTATTACTATTATTGTTATTATTATTAGGCAAGCAGAGGGGTACAGCTGTGCCCTGTACCCAACCCATACATATTCTCCCCCCAGCCAGCGGCTGCCGACGGCTAGCAGTCATAGCGGCCGTGCCTTGTTCCACTGTACCCCTCAGGACCCACTATTAGGCTTTCAAACATCACTTAGGATTCTGCAGGCCTGGATGAAGCCGCTCCTTTGACGTGGGAAGCAGCGACTTGAAATTTGACCCAAGACGTCTAGCAGGGTGATGCGGCCGGGTTTACATCTACCTGCACGGCTTAAGCAGAGATTTAACAGTCAGAAGATGTATATGTGTGGAATGTTGGGTTTCACCTGTAATATGAAACGTCTGTGTCATATAGCCTCCAGGCTCCACCCTGCTCAAGAAACAGCATGGCTGGATACCAGCAAACATTGGCATATGCTGTGCAAAGTATACAGCATAGACTCAGCATATCAGCCTAGACTGATTATCATCATCAGCCAGGGCAGGCTTCCTGGTATGCAGTGACCAGGACCTACCAAAAGTGGTCCCATGAAGGACAGCCAGTGATGCTCAATGGTGCTCATGGAGGACCCACAGATCTGCTGCTAATGTTAGTCTTGGTGACCGATACCACAGGACACCTTCAGAGGTCTTGTGGAGGCTGCGCCTCGAATGGAGGGGTGGCCTACTCAATAGTAGGCAGGTGGTACTAATGTTATGGCATTAGCATGCACTTCATAAACCTCAAACCAGGACTTAAGTACTGAGTAACTTCTAGAACTGCAATCAAGCTTCTTAGCCCATCCAGCCTCTATCAGCCCAGGAAGCGAAGTGTGTGAGACTCAGACTCAAGGTTAAGGGTTGTTCCCAACAGTGGTAGCTTGTGTGTGTGTGTGTGTGGGGGGGGGGGGGGGGGGGGGGCATATTAAATAAACAAATATATAAATAAATATGTAATAAACAGAATTGAATACATATATATTGTAAATGTGTAATTAATAACAAGGATGCAAGTATTAAAATAGAAAAATTACACAATGAAATTATTCAAATCTGATTCTAAATAATTAGGAAATATTTATCTGATATGACACATATGATTTGATCAGTTATATGAAGAAAATGAAGGTAAATAAAGGTAAAGCAAAGCTAGAAATCTCACTGTTTTCAATCATCTGTAGGTGCGTCCCTGTTACCGACACCACAGAACCTCTCAATCCAATCAGTGAACATGAGGCACCTGTTGAGGTGGAGCCCCCCGCAGGTGGCCTGCGGTGCCGTCCACTACTCCGTAAAGTTCCAGGGGTGAGTAATGTTCCAGATTCTTCACTGATTGGTTGCAGAAGAAAACCTCAACTGTCAGCTGTAAACACGTACACACAATACAGGCTTTGAGAAGTAAATAAATACATCAATACAAATAAATTAATCAATAAATAGTACAGCACATTTTATTAATTCACAGTATAATCAAATAAAACATGAATTTATGTTTATAAACCTTTACAGTAGAATGAAGTCCTTCTCCTTGCATATCCCAGCTTGGAAATCCCAGGTCAGTGCACAGGCTCGGCCATACTACAGCGCCCTTTAGAGCAGAGAGGGTTAAGGGCCTTGCTTAAGGGACCAACAGTGGTAGCTAAGTGGGGGGAAAATAATAAATAAATAAAATTGTAACAAATAGAATTACATACATACATATATACATATGTAATCAATAAAAAAACATTAAAATACAAAAAGGAACAAAAGAAAAACAATATAAATAACAGTGGTAGCTTAATGAGGGGAAATAATAAATAAATTTAAAAAAATAAACAAAGAAAAATTAAATAAATAGAATTAAGTACATAAATATGTATTGCTGGGATTTCCAAGACAGGATATGCAAGAAGAAGAAAGTCATTTTACTGTAAAAGTGTATAATGACAATACAGTTTTAATGTTTTATTTGATTATACTGGGAACTGAAGAGTGCTATAATATTTATTGATTTATTTTCTTATTTTATTTACTTTAAAATAGAAAAATGAATAAAAATTACAATTAAAACGATAAAATATTATTCTAAATAAATACATAATAATAATAACATTAGTCAATAAACACCATAATAATATATATAATGTAATAATATAATGATTTCAATATTATTAGTAATAATAACACTAATAATAATAATAATAATAAAATTATAATAAAATACACACTCTCCTGTCTATGGCCTTTCTGGCCGATTCTTACCTCACTGTTAATCTGATCTCTGTATGTCCTGCAGCGAGTATGAAACACACATGCTGAACGGGAGCTGGGTGGACGCGTACGACTGCCAGGAGATCGTTCAGACGCAGTGTGATCTGACCCTTGACCTTGGCTCTGACTCTGATTACAGCATCGGTGTCCAGGCGCAGTGCAGTGGACAGACCTCATGGGCTCAGCTCCCCTCATCCTTCAACCGCAGAGACAGTGAGACATACTGGACACTACTGATAGCAATGATAGCAGGGGCTAAAAAATCTCTGCTCTTTACTGTGAAGAAGGTCCTGTGGTATAGAATGACCTGTAGCATGTCCTGTGACCCTGCCTGGTAAAGGACTCCGGCCTTGCCCTCAGATTCTTAAGATCTAGACCCCATATTTACTAGTGTTTAGATGTGAAGGGCTCAGGACCTCATCAACATGGCTTGTGACTAACGAGACTAAGGCTGGGCTAGGCCGGCAGTCGGCACAGCAGCGATGCTGAAGCTGCAATAGTGATGAAAACGCAGAGATGGCAAATTCTAACACAGCGGTAGCGATGCTGGCGCAGCGGCGATGCTAATGAGGCGATACCGATGTAGCACAGCGCCATCTTGGATCTTGGGTGTGAAGGGCCTAGGACCCCAAGAACATGGGTAGCGATCCTGAACGAGGCCGGCAGTTGGCGCTGTAGCGATGCTAGCGCTGCGATAGCGATGAAGACACAGCTGTTGGTGCGATTGTGGTGAAGGCAATGCTAATGCTGAGGTTAACGCCAGAGGCCGGTGCGCTAACACTGCCATAGTGATGCTGGGCCATAGCGCTGCTAATGCCGCAGTAGTGGCGTTGAGCTGAGATGCTATCACTATGGGCTTTGACACACTTCCAAGCAAGGAGACCCAACATCAGCTTACCTAAGACTACAGCTCCTCTCAGGAGCAGATACTTGTTAAATACTAAATGTAGTCCTCAGACCAGAAAATGTCTTTTCTAAGCAAACCAGAGGCAGTTCATGGTCACTCAATGGTTCATGGTTCTCCATAACTTACTTCTCCCTTGTTTTTTTTTTACCGGTCAGCTGTGCTGGTGGCTCCCAACATGAGTGTCACCGCGACAGGAAGCCTCATCCACGTCGTCTTCAGCGAGGTTCTTCCGCAGATCACCATAAACCTCCGAGTGTGGAGGCCAGGAGACGAGCAGAGTGTGAGGATCATCTCAGCTAAACTACACCACGGCCTACAGCGTTAAAGGGGAATTCTACTAACTGTTTAAAATGGCTATATAATTAAATCACGAAGATATAATCACCACGCCAAAAGGTGGTTTGGTGTAAACGCTCCGTTCTAGAGAAACTTAGTGAGTTACAATTGTTTACAGTGCTGGTGAATGGAACCAGACGTCTTGCAGAAAGCTATTGCACAAAATTGACTACAATTTTTTTTTTTTCAGCAGTGTTGAATGAAATCAAGGCTCACCATGACTTTAACAAATGATAGGCACTTTATTTACTATCCACTCTCACCAGTGAACCTATTTTACCTAGGTTTATATGCAATGTTGAAGATAAGGTAGAATAGTGGCTGTCCCTGCAAAGTCCTTGCATTAACTTCGCCACTTTTTATTGGTCAAAAAACATGTTTTCTCCAAAAGAATGGTCATAAATCAATGCCCCAGGACTCAAACAGTGTATTCATAGGCAATTTGGTGTAACTACTTTAAGTGAGGGACCATTGTACCCAATTCTGACTCTACGATTTCTCTAGAACCGAGCATTTCACGCCAAATCCAATCTGAATTGCTGTGCGAACATCTTAGTTAGAACCCCTTAAACTCCAAGCACTAATTTCCGGGCCTGAAGTCTAGACCTAGGCTTAATCCCTGCTGAGGAAACCAACTCTGCCACTATGGGAGTATGCATCTCAGAGTTAAGAGTACCATTCTTGACTGGTCAATCAAGCATCGCTCTGAACAGCATCTGCTTCCATCTCAAAAATGTAACCAGGCTTTTTTCATTGCAGGCCTCTAGTCAGGTGATCACAGCTCGGCCGTATCAGTTCTCCTTCGACACTCAGCAGAACGGAGGGACACACTGTGTGAAAGCAGAGGCGCTGCTGGAGAGCATCAACAAATCCAGCAGCACCGAAACGAACTGCATTTCTGTGCCGGGTGAGTCTCCATTACAGCGTTCCTTTTACTATGGTGCCAGCTGAATTTGAGCACGGGCATGTATATCCAATCTGCCATAACATTAAGACCACCGTCAGCCAGCTGAAGTGAAAGACATTGAGTGAACAGTCAGTTCTTGAAGGTGATGTTAAAGCAGGACAAATGGGGAAGCTGAGACACTTTTACTGGGTCAGAACATCTCCAGAATATCAGGCAGGTCTTGTGGGGTGTTGTCGGTATGTAGGTAGTAGTCAGTACCTACCAAACCGGTGAACATCGGTGAACCGGTGACCCAAGGCTCACTGACTTGCTCAACTTACCGGATCAGATGCCACAGGACATCTTCAGAGGGCTTGAGGAGAGTCCATGCCTCAAGCGGTCAGGGCTGTTTCAGGTGGTTTTAATGTTATGGCTACGAGACAAAGGGTCTACAGGCCTAAGCGGCGGCCAGCAGAGAGGTACAGAGCAGTCATGACTGTATGCCAGTGTGCTTGTGCTGACTGTGGTCTCTTTTGGCCTAGGCTTTCAATCCCACTGGCATAAGCCTGTGACCGTAAGTGCAGCTGTGGTGATAACTGTGGCCATTGCTTTGGCCTTTGGCTGGAGGTTACCGCGCTGTGGTCCACGGCTCAGACAGGCCATGTGTGCTAAAGAACCACTGCCTAATGCACTGGTGAGTATGCCCATGTTCACTGTGTAAACCCATGAACCATGTGGAGAGTGTGCTAATCAGCTAGCCATGAATTCTTCTTTTATAATGCAGAATTAGTTTTGTTGAGAAATTGGACAGACATAAAATGTATGAATTCATAATGATTCATACATGCTTGGTTTACAGCCATGGTGACTTGACATTGTATTGCTGTTAGCTGTGTAGCCTTTAGCTCGCTAGCTAGCATTATACTAGCATTATACTACTATATGTATCAGCAGTCATTTTACATGTAGAGATTTTTAAAGCCCCAAAAATACAATATATACATACAAATCAAATTGCTGCTATGGCTATCTAGCTGTTAGTCCCATGACAACGGGCAAAACCCCAGTATCGTCCACTTCCGCGTATTGTGCATTTCTACTGTATAAGCGCAATATTACAATGTTAATGTTATCGATGTTTAAATATTGTTTAAGAATAACGTTTAAAACGTCGCTGTCAGGGGACTAATAGCCCGGAACTCTAACTGCTGAGCCTGGGTTCAATTCCCAGCTGACGTTGATGGGGCAGCGGTGGCTCAGCAGTTAGAGCTCCGGGCTATTGATGACAGGGTTGTGGGTTTGATACCCAGGCTCGGCAGGCTGCCACTGTTGGGCCTTTAAGCAAGGCCTCTCACCCAGGCTGCGCACCATGTGTTCACGGCCTCTGTGTGTGTGTGTTTGATCACTAGTGTGTTTACTAATGATGAATACGCATGTCTCATTTATTTATTTATTTATTTATTTATTTCATCCAATCGACTCCCAAAGAAAGAGAGCAGAAATGTGCAATAAACGGAAGAGGCCGGGATTGGGGACGGCCGCTGTCAGGGGACTAACTGCTACTTTACAAAAGCGAGTAAAGTCCTGGAACGGCCCTGAAGCTCCTAACCGTGATGCTCCGGTTCACAGTGGGGAGCTAAATTTAGCTCTTTCTTGCCCAATTCGCAGTATATAGTTTTATAATAAATCCTTAACTGCGTACTGTAGATCACACACATCTCACCTCATCCACCCCACATTAACACACTCTGCACCCGGCACTTTTTTAACTGCAGGTGGAGCGGCCCAGTCACACTGCACTCCACCTGCACATATGGATATTTAATCTTCTTCACTGAATATTAAGCGATGGAGGGATCATAACTATATCATTAGGGGCGCCTGAATTATAAAAAAATATAAAAATAATTGCAGGTTTGATTCTAATTTAAAAATAATAATAATAATAATAACTAATTAATTAATGCCCACCCCTGGTATTAGGCATATCTGCTGCTCATGAAGGTGTTCATTTGTACATGTACAGCCATGCAGTCTCCATAGAAAGGCCTTATGAGTGCAATATGATGCTCTGGAGCATGCACACACAAACCCCATGATCCCCATGATCCCCATGCACTATGGGATTACCAGGCACAGTGGCAATGCCCCGGGATTGACCTGTGGGGCAGTGGAGTCACATTCTTTAAAATGGTAAAGCTCCAAACACCTGGACTGAGCTGGAGATTCATATTGATTGAACACATTTTCAATTTCCACTGACCATCTTTTGGAGGTGAAGCTCTCCTGTGCTTAAAATATTAAAATGAATTATACTGGCGATCCTAATTTGAGGCATTTTAAGTAGTAATAATGTGTAATAATGTCGATGTTTTTTCCTTAACAGTAAAATTACATTTTCCTAATGATTTCTAAAGACATTTCTTCAGTTGTGTGAGTTTAATAATATTAATTATATGATATTATTATATTAGAAAAGAAAGATCCCATGTTTGAATATTTTAAAAAGACTTTTTATAGGGTGTCCTCATTTTTTTCACCAGCTTGTTTGTGCAATAACACAAATAACCCTGACATTTCATACTCTTACTCTTTTTAGCTTGAGGATTGGCCAGCCAGCACACCGACCTTTTCCTCCTCAGTTCTCCTGGAACCCACCGACTCTGTCACACTGCTACATCTATTAGAGGCGCAGGATGGAGTGTCTGGGAAAAAGGCACCGTGTGCTGAAACGCTGAGTCCAGCACAAGGAACACTGAGTCCTGGAAGCGTGGAGCAGAACTTAATAGTGCTGTCAAACAGCTGAAGCCACGGGAATATTGTTGATCAAAGGACAAAGGCAGTGGAATTCGTCTGCAAACGGGCTGCTGTAATAAGGTTCACTCCACCAGAGTGTAGCTGCTATTCAGCCGCTATTCAGCCGGAAAGCAATGACAGTGTTAGTGATGAAGGATTGCTGGGTTAATTACACCGTGAGCTACGATGGGGTGGCAAGACTGCAGCCGGAAACATGGCAGTGGTGCTAGGACGTGGTCTCTGTAGACTGTAGAGATTCACTTGTCCATCCATCTCTAAAGGTCCTGCTTTATTTATTCATATGATTCAAGTGTCCAGTCACGCCATTTAATTAGTGGACTTCTTAGTTTAGGGCAGGGGTGGGCAACAGGGTCCGGGGTCCAGCACAGTCCGACTACACCTGGCAATTAACAAGTTGAATCAGGTGTGTTTAGTTTTGCTCACTGAAATAATGTCACTGGTCACTAGGGTATGATGTCTAGGGTAGTTTTGACATGTGAAAACATGAGAATTCGTCTGGAGCAGCTGAGGATCATGTTTGTTAATGGTGCTTAGAGGACGCTAGATGGCGCTCTGCTACAGCAAATTTAAAAGACACTTAAAAGCCGAAACACGAGGCGTAAAAAGTGCCTGATTCGCTTCGGGTCCTTAGGTTTGCTGTAGAATAGTGCCATCTGGTGACATCCCTTCCTGGAAGTTGTCTCATCAAAGCTACAAATCCATTCACTGCAGTGACTGTATAGGGTTGTATATTTGCCTTTGAGGCATGAGAGGGTTCTGTAACATCAAAGTCATCAAAGTTCCTATAATACCTTTATTGTTCCAGATCAATAGTACAATGTCACCCTCACAGCAAATGAGAGAGAAGAAACAACAGCTGAACAGCTTCAATAAAATCCACCTAAAAATCCACCAAAACCTGGATAATCAAATATTTTATGTACAAACATCATAGTCCACCTTCTCACCAACCCCGCACACACACACACACACACACACAACAGCAGCAAAACCAAGTGCTCTGGAGAAAAGACCACAGTAACGGCCATTCGGGTTCCACCAATAAAGGTGCTTTAAAGGAACCACTAGAAGATGATTCCACATCTTTAAGGAACCAAAAGCAGTTATTCTATGGCATCACTCGAACCCTCTTTAAGGTTACACTGTCAGTACCAGTTCCAGAGTTCTGGTGGTGTTTGGCAGGTCAGTGTCGTGGTACAAAGTCCTACGCTCGAGAATCCCCACCTCCACGAGGTGGCGCTCCACCAGGCGGGCCTCTCCTCAGGTCGTGCCAAAACTTCACCAGCGGCTCCCGCCTCCTCCAGATCAGACCATGGCCATAAGTAATGTACCATCTGAGACAGCGAGAGCAGAATGGGAGAAACATCAGAGTCGTTCTAAACATTTAAAACACTGACAAGAATTTCTGCAGATCGATCTATTAATGAATTAATCAAACTTTATCTTTATATACACTTCAGGACAAAAGTATTGGGACACACAATATACAAACGTGTATCTTGTAGGTCATATTCAGACATTTACATGGGGTCCTGGGGGAATTCGCTCGTCAGATATTCCCATCCGGACTGACCATGTCTGTGGTTTCCTCAGTCTGCCTCTTTTTACAAAAATGTGTTTTTTACTGAACTCAGTGATTTATAAACCTGTCCGTTTTCGAGGCAGATGTCACCTCATGTCGTAAAAACAGGTTTTTGGACACTGCTACATGCTGTATTTAGTGTCCAAGCGCCTGTATCAGAGCTCCTCCAGCAGATATAAAAAAAATTGTGCCCCCCCAAAAATTTACAAACCTGGAAAATAAAGACAAACCTGGTTTTGTCATCTTCTTCACACGGTTTACACCGGAGCAGCACCACCAGCTTTTTAAAAAGGTTATCTGCACCTCATTTGCGATGGCAAGACACCAAAATAACAGGACTGCATCTCCTCAGGGGAGCGTCTGAAGTGTATTTGAAGGTTTTAGGCAGAAAAATGATGCCATTATGAAGGTCTTAGCTAAGCTTAGCAAAAATGAGCTAAACAGTGGAATCATAAACAGTTTCAGTGGGTGTGCAGCTGCTTGTAGAAAAGTCTGTTGGACGATGGCCGACTGCCCGAACATTATCAAACACCAGCAAACACAGATTCAGCATGTCGAGTTCGGCCCAACAGCCGAGGCACACCAACCCAACATCTGTGTTTGTTCGTCTGGTCTGTGCACTCTGGCCTTTCTGTCCCGAGTGCACCTTCACTTTTGACGCTGGTGTGAAAGTCATTGGAAAAAAGACAGAGCAATGATAAAGTGCTAAAGTGCAGGACTGAATGAAGTGCATGACGAGTAATGAGACACTTACACTCCAAACAGCGCTCCCCCAAGGTGGGCTGCATGGTCCAACATTCTCCAGCGAAGAAAAAGCCCAACTGTATCAAAGGCAATAAGGGCCTTCAGCGCCTATAGGACGGCACGCAGAGGTTCTTTATTAGTTACAGTGCTTTCATTATTTTTATTTATTCATTTATTAATTATTAATAATAAATAAAAGTGTTTCCACAGCTGCTGCTGGAGTGACTCTACATCGCATCTGAGAAGCTTTCGACAGTGCCACAAAAGCTTCTCTAAGCGGTGCCATAAGGTTCCATGAAGAATGGTTCTTCTATGGCATCACTTAAAGAACCTTTTGCAGTGCTTTTATATACAATAGGTGCAGGATGGCTGCTGAAGTGACTTAAGTGTCCCAGCAGTGAATCTACAACGTGGCTGGAACGTTTCCCAGGCTTTCCCAGTCTCTACACTGCGTCTTGTGGCTCTCCCAGAAGGAGGGACTGTACTTCTAGGCTCTGAGGCCTCTCAGGCTAAGCAGGACATTGGGACATTTCCCCTACTGAGGCCAGATAGGTGCTTTGGACTCGGCCTGTTGTGGAAGTGTGTGTTTTTGTGTGTTGTGTTGTAGTTATTTTTGTTTGTTGCTGATGTGAAGATTAGATTTTGAGACTATATGTGCTAGACTAAAATTATTACTATTACTACTTATTATTATTATTATTATTACTACCACTATTATTTGTATTATTATTATTATTATTACTATTAGCATAAAACAATGAACAGAAGCACATTTACACACTCACATTTCCAGCTGTGAAGCTGAGCATGGGGAGAAGGATGATTCCCAGTTTGGCCTCAGGCATCTTAGTGCACACAGCAGCCAGAACCGTCATTATTGCACCTGACTACACAATACACAACATCATCATCATCATCATCATCATCATCATCATCTCAGCCTGAGACCCTTTCTTTAACCCCTTTCTTTAACACAGCCAGGCTTATAACTCAATAATAGGCTGTTTAAAGTGTTAAGATGTTTGGAAACATGCTGTTATTAAGAAAAAGTAAATCATAAATAATAATATACTGTAATAAACTATTAAAAACTGGGCATTTGTTCATTATTGTGGACATTTGTAATTTTTGTACTAATTATCCCAGAGCAATGAGGCTTTAATAGAAATCACTGACTCCAAACCTCAGAACAGTATAAATAATTGAGCTACAGCACATCATGCTGCTTGGATACAGTATACAGTTAATAACACAGTAATAATACAGTAATAGTTAATACATACAAGCCGCTCACTTACGAGCTACTTTCTGCAACCAGCAAACATCTGATCAGAAGCCTCGCCTCTTGTAGCTCGCATGTCCTGATCCCCGTCCATCCACCCCCCCCACACACTTAGATATTTTACAGGATATGTAAATATATGTAACTCGGTCACCATTCCTGACTGTTTAAAGCAGGGCTGCTCAATCCTGGTCCTGGAGATCTACCAGCCTGAAGAGTCCAGATCCAACACAGCTGTCTCTAATGTTCAGATGCTCCTGAAGGCCTTCATTACCTGGATCAGGTGTGTTGGATCTGAACTCATCAGGGTGGTAGATCTTCAGGACCAGGATTGAGCAGCCCTGAAGAGTTCAGATCCAACACAGCTGTCTCTAATGTTCAGTTTCTCCTGAAGGCCTTCATTACCTGGATCAGGTGTGTTAGATTTGGGGGGGAGCTAAACTCTACAAGGTGGTAGATCTCCAGGACCAGGACTGAGCAGCCATGGTTTAAAGGTTCTGTAAAGAAGTAATGGATATATGAAATTTTCAATAAATGACTAAATAAATGAATGAATTAATAAATAAATAAATACATTTGAAAACAAAGCAGCCTTACTCAACCCCTGCCTGCAGATCTCTTCTGATTATCTCATGACTGAAGATGCAGCTCTATCTGGAGTATCTTAGGAATGGTGGTTTAGAGCCTCCCTGTGCTTCTCCTCTCACTGACTGCATAAATAACAAGCTTTTTAGAGACAAGCAGAACTGAGAGGAACCCACCGCCCCAAGTGAGGAGCCCAGGCGGCCTGTGGCTGTTTTACAAACGTAGCTGATGAAGGTAGAGAACACACCTGGTGAGGAGATGAAGATAATTAACATACAGTATTATGTACTTCATTTTTACTACCATAATTATGCTCTCTTAAAAAAAAAGTTTACATCGAACTTGATCAACTGAACTAACAAATATAAAAATACACTACTCTGACTGCTAGGGGGCACACCAATGCAAAGTGTGATGGGTCAACTCAACAATTTTGGAATGTATGAATTAAATATTATAATATTCAATAGAATGTGCTATACTTTTACTCATTAACATCATGTTAATGCTTTGTTTAAAATATATATAAAAAATCTTTTTAAACTATTATCGTTTCAGTTTTTTAATTAAACCCAACCCTGCTCCTAATCTGAGCCCTAATCCCACCCCAGAGCACTCCTCTCTTCCTGGAAGTCAACCCAGGACATACCTCCAGACAGGTACAGAGCCAGGAACTGCTCCCGGCCGAGCAGAGACACGACGCTACTGGAGAAGGTCCACAGCACGTACATGTTGGCCATCATATGGAGGATGGAATAATGGCTAAATGAAGACAGGACCATGGGAAGACACCGCGTCTCTGTAGGTAGAGAAGAAGCAGAAATGCAGAGTAGCTTCAGCATCAGTAGCAAGGGCAAACACTCAACTCAAGCAAAGATCTTATGCAAAATACACAACTCCTGCCTCTCATGATTCACACTCACTTGACGCAGGGCTGGAGGTGAAGTACTTGAGCATGGTGCGATGCATTGAAGGGATTCTCCAACAACAGAGCACTGCGGTGTTCAGAGCAATGATCCCTGAAGGACAAACACAAAAGGTAGGATGGTCATGAAGATATCCTAATAAAGCCAGAGATGGCATAACGGCACGGACGGCACGGACCTGATACAGCACACACTCAGCAGTTTGAATAGCTGTGTGTTTCGTCCTAGTGGAAGGTTTGAGTAGACTGAGCCCAATAGTCCACTTTTACTGTTGATGCTCACCTCAATTGAACTTCTACAGCTACATACACTATATGGACAAAAGTATTGGGACACCTTTCCAACATTCATCATTTCTTCCGCACTGCTGTGAGGATTTGATTGCATTCAGTCAGGTCAGGATGTAAAAGTACTGGACAGAGCTTCACCATCCATCATTCCAGAGAACACAGTTCTTCCACTGCTCTACAGCTAAATGCTGGGGGGCTTTATACCCCTCTACTAGCCCAAGCCTGACAACCCAAGCCTATTGGGCAACATGGTGCCAAAAGGTTTATGTATATCTGCTCCAGAGAGTCCTATTCTTTTGGCAGTAATTTTCTACAGGGCAAGAAAAGCTGTGTGTGTGTATGTGTGCACATTTGCACATCTGTAGTTGGATGCATCCATTAGAAGTGGTGTCCACAAACATTTGGACATATAGTGTATGTGGATGTTTAAGGCCCAGTTTCCCAAAAGCATCCTAACGTTAAGGTCAAAGCTCAGCTCTCTGGAAATGCAGGTGTGACAGACTGCAATACCGTCCAGGTAGAGTAGGGGGCACTGTGGCTGTTGTTTTTTTTCACCATAAGAAAAAGAAACAGCCTGTAGCACAGATGACTCTTTAAATGATGAATCATGTTATTTAATGAATCAATTCATTAATAATTTAACCCATCCTGACCCAAAGGTCCTGGACCACACCAGATACCGTAGCAGCGTCATCACCTGGCCTGCACAAGAGCACCAGAACCAGTAAAGAGTTTCAGACTAACCCATGGCTGTTTTCTGTCCTTCGGTCATTCTGCTCCACCAGTCGTCCACTGCAGACAAGAGCAGGATCATCTGCTTCTGAAAGTCTGACAGCTGATTCCACCAGTTGTGCCAGTGTGCTGTGTCATGGCTCTGTGCGAACCCAGATCAATAGCTATATCACCATTCTGTCATGGACAGCAAAATGTGTCAAAAGACTTACTGCTTAGGCTTGACCGCAGTGTACCTGCACATGTTTCTTCAGCCTCTCCTCTCTGGCCTCCTCAAACACAGTCTCCACTCGAGATTTGACAGACTCGTACTGTAAGATGGCAGCAGTGCCAAAGGAGCAGCCTGTAAACTGAAAAGGCGTTAGAGAGGTCCATCCTACAAGTCCTAATACATCTAATAATTAATAACTCTTTTGTTGTTGTTGTGTATTAAAGTCATATCTGTCTAAAGTTATATTGTGTATTAAAGTTTATCATTATTATGCAAATCTTTACCTTCACACAACAATCTCTTACGTCCAGAGTACCGACCTGCTTAACTTTCAACGGATGTTCAATGGAAGTCAAGGTTGCTATGGCGTTGCTAAGTGGTTCCTAAGTGGTTGCTAAATGGTTGTTATGGCGTCGCTAAGCGGTTGCTATGGAGTTGCTAAGTGGTCGCCATGGTATCCAAGTTGGTTGCTGTGGTGTTCCTAAATGGTTGCTATTGTATCCCAGGTGGTTGCTATAATGTAGCCAAGTGGTTGCCATGGTATCCCAAATGGTTGCTATGATATTCCAGGTGATTGCTAAATGGCTGTTATGGCATTGCTAAGTGGTTGCTATGGTGTTGCTTAGTGACTGATGTGATGTTGCTAAGTGGTTGCAATGGTATCCCAGATGAGCACTATGAAGTTGCTAAGTGGTCACCATGGTATCCAAGTTGGTTGCTGTGATGTTCCTAAGTGGTTGCTACTGTGTTCCAGGTGGTTGCTATAATGTAGCCAAGTGGTTGCTATGTTATTCCAGGTAGTTGCTAAATGGCATTGCTAAGTGGTTACTATGGTGTTGCTTAGTGACTGCTGTGATGTTGCTAAGTGGTTGCAATGGTATCCCAGATGAGCACTATGAAGTTGCTGAGTGGTTGTGATGGTAACCAATTTGGGTTGCTGTGGTGTTTCTAAGTGGTTGATACTGTATCCCAGGTGGTTGCCATGGCCTCCCAAATGATGTGCTATGGTGTTGCTAAGGGATCCTAGGGTATTCAAGATGGTTGCTGAGTGGCTCTAATGTTTTGGTGGCTAAGTGGTTGCTATGCTATGATGTTGCAATAGTATCCCAGATGAGCACTATGAAGTTGCTATGTGATTGCCATGGTATCCAAGCTGGTTGCTGTGGTGTTCCTAAGTGGTTGCTTTTGCTTTAAAGCACATAACCATAGCAACGCTTATCCAGACATTCTACAGACATGAACTTCAAAGCTTTGATCCTGCTTTAAGACTCTCAGAGAAGATCCAGACTAATCAAAAATGATCTAATCAAACTAATCTTTAAACACTGTTTCATGATGAAAGGTATGAAAGACATTATTTCAATCAATTTATGTATGAGGAATAATTACAGCTTTGAAGTCACTTCAATTTGGCAGTTGATAAAATCTTTGGAGATATGAGGTTTTCAGTGACACATAGGTCCACTGTTCATCATGGAAAATAAATGTAAATTGCTGTACCACTCTAAACGACCTCGTTTACATATCAATGATCGAACCGTGCAGAAAGCACGTAAACAATGCATTTCACAGTGAACGCAGTCCTTCACAAACCCCTGAAAAGCCCCGACCATCATCTGTTATGGTAATTCCGGACACATGTGGCTCAATGGCCTGGGAAGTTTTGAGGAAGACCTACCCCCACTGTGAACACCAGGGGTCTGAAGAGTTGCCCGGGCTTCCTAGGGGGTGGGATAGGTGGTGCTGATGCATTCTGTTTAGATGCTGCTTCACTCAGATCTGGAGCTGGCTTTTCTTCTGCAGCCCTTTTCCTGGTCTCAGGTTTCTTCTGAGCTTTCCTAAAGCCACACCTTTGCTGAGGATGGAGGAAGATCCTGCAGACGAACAGCATGCAGTCATTACATCTGAACGTGTGTCTGAATGTGACTGTGTGTGCTGTGGAAGCTGGCTTAGTCTGTAACATCTCAGTTCCACCTTAAATGCAACGTGACTGCTGCAGCATTTAAGGTGGAACTGACAATTCCCACAGGAAGGCAACTCCAGCTTGATTAAGGGAGGTCACAGGTGCACTTCACAGGTACAGAGCTTTGAGCAAACTTAACCAGTGACTCCGAGGCTTACCTGGTGTTTTTTGTAAAGAGTAGGGAGGAATTATTTGGTCCTATTTTGGCCCGTTTCATAAACCCCCTCCACGCCATGACCGCACCTGACCTCCTGCTGGAGCAGAGCAGCCAAACTTCCCAGGTTCTGTTAGCCTTAGCTGCCAACAACCGACATCACTGTTGCTCTGCCAGTATTACTGTCTTCATATGAAGCGTTTAATTCAGTTTATTTAGTTAATTTAGTTTAATTCTGCTGAATCTTCCCGTCTTCAGCTCTAAATGGTTTCCCCCTGGCTGGAGGCTAGCTACACATCCTCTAACCAAAACACATTCGGGGACATCATGGCTGCACCGATTTTGCGCATATGTGAAGCTATGCGCAGATATTGTCTGCGCTCAAAAGAGAAAGAAGCAATAACACTATACTTATATACTTATTATAACACATACATTACAATATTATTATTATTATTATTATACATTCAAATTAATTAACATTTAATTAAAAACATTGAAATAAAATAATATACATAATATCCAGTATTATATTTGCTTAAAATAATTAATGTGTATACTATGGTAATTCTTCATTCTGTTTATGTAAGATAATAATAATTTAGTATCTAATTTAATATATAGTATAATTTGTTGTTTTATAACTATGAGGTGTAAAGTTATACTTATTATTACAGCATAAGTAGTAGTAGTAAACGTAAACACCTGCTAAATGCCGTAAACATAAACATATTATTTTTATTTTTTATATTTACATAAAAAGTACTATAATATTAATAATAACAAACAACAACAACAGCAACAACAATGATGATGATAATAATGTAAACATGTGTTAAGAGTTATTAGCAAACACAATTACATTTTAATGACAGTAATACATATCAATCATGGTCACTATTAATTATAATTATTTTAGAATATATTTATATTATTATTATTAGTAGTAGTAGTAGTAGTAGTAGTAGTATTATAATCGTTATAAAATATGCTTTTGTAAAATAAATAAAACCTATTATTTTATGATTGTATTTATGCTACTTTACTGCTACTGCAATACTACTACTACTACTACTAATAATAATAATGATAACAGTAATAATAATGATAATAATAATAACACACTTGCTATCATATAACATGAAATCCTTTTTATTTTATATCCGCAGGCTGCTTGAAATATGTTGATATGTGTTGTTATTATTATTATTATCATCATTATTATTATTCATAAAGTAATATAACTTATGTTAAATTCATTTTTTGTATTATTTCTCATTATTTTATTATACACACTTGTTCTTCTACTACTACAACAACAACTACTACTAATGCATAAAAGTGTAAATACTAGTTATCATATAATCATCAATGTAATCAATTGTTATTGATCTGTTATTACCAAATACACTTCTATCAGATACACACATCAATACTACTGATCTCTATTAATATTCACAATTGCTTAACAATATTACATTCCTAATCCCAGGTTTTATTGGTCTAATTTTAGCATCATGTTAAAATCTGACGTTGGTGGTGGTGGTGGTGGTGGTGTTGCTGGAGGGGCAGAGTCTCAGGCTGTCCGTGGATTAACACACGACATCACGGATCAGGGCTTCATCACAGCACCACCTGCTTTCTGAGGAGGAGGAGGAGGAGGAGGAGGAGGAGGGGAGGGAAGAAGGGTGGAAGGGAAGGGAAATAGCTCCTGCTGCCACTGTGTGTAAGAGAGTGTGTGTGTGTGTGTGTGTGTGTGTGTGCTGAAAGATGGCGGCCCCTGCCCTGAGCAGCAGGGCTGGATCTGTGAGCAGTCTCGGCAGCAGCCCCACCGCCACGCCGAACAGCAGCATCCCCAGGCCGGCATGCTCCCCGGAGCTGGACTTCAGGTCCGGATCGAGGATGGACGAGCTGAACCGGCTGATCCAGGAGTTTAGCAAGCACGACCAGCGTGACTACGACGACCAGAGGGCTCTGGAGATCCACACGGCCAAGGATTTCATCTTTTCCATGCTGGGTGAGCAAACGTGAAGCTTTAGTTGGATCCTTTTTTGGGAATTTTCCGTTCCACCTTAAATGGTGCAGCAGTTCCATTCTGGCGCCTAAGGCGCCAGAATGGAACTGCTGCACCATTTAAGGTGGAACGGAAAATTCCAACAAGAAGCCATCTTCAACCTGTGCAAACCACTCCTAACATGCTTCCCATGCTTCTCTTCTCAATCTAAAACACCATTAACATCATCTTCATGCTCATATATCCTCTTTAATACTATATAATATCTATAAAAAAATACTGCATAGTATATTTATTATTATAATTTCTATCATCATCATCACCATCATCATCACTACTGTGCTGCTTTGACCCCATCTCGGACACAGATGCAAAAATATTAATTCCACAGTCAGATGAGTACTTGCTCTTAATCCGTTGCTGGAGGGGATCAAAATGATTACTGCCACATGTTGGATTGAACCCCCCTCCCTCTTCCCCATACCCATCCACCACTACACCCTGTCTGTCTTTTAATATTAAAAAAAATCCTTTTATTAAGGACAAAGGTCACTATCGTGCACAGAAAACTGCTACAGGTGTCAATGGGAAAATATTAGGGATGTGTCGGAACCTTATCTGCGGATAATTGAATTATCTGAATTAATCAGATATATTTATATATATATATATATATATATATATTTATAGTTATGCAGTAAAATATATAGGGTTGCAACCCGAATGTTGATATATCATATACATATATATATATAATATTTTATTTATTTATATATATATATATATATATATATATATATATATATATATATATATATATATATATATATGTATATATAATGCCAATTGGCTGATATATCAGATAGGTTTATTAAGCTGCTGGCGTATCACTTAGTGTTAGCATTAGCCACTTCATCACAGTTTTGATCCTGCTGTCCATTGGGGGTTAGAACCAAAAGACTGTGGTTCTCTGGCCGGTAAAACATCTGTAAAAAAGCCGTAATTCAAGAGGAAAAATGTGGCGGGTGTATATATTTATATATATAAAATATATAAAATGGCAGAAAATATACTAATAATTGGAGGCAAAGCAGCTCGAACCCGGTCAAAACTCTAGAACCATGTTCCACGTTGCTGCAGGCCAGGAATATCGTTCGTTAACGGAGCCTAGAGGGCCGTTAATAGAGCACAGTGGTAAAAACAAAGGATCAGGACTGGAATGGGGTTGGAAATGGGGTTAGAAGTAGCTGAGGGCGCTGTGCTAGAGCACAGTGGTAAAAACAAAGGATCAGGACTGGAATGGGGTTGGAAATGGGGTTGGAAGTAGCTGCCCCCCTAACGAAAGCCGACAATCTAACATTAGCTTCACAGTCTAATGCTCTAGCCGCTAGCTAATGTTAGCCCCAGGCTTACATGCTAGTCATGATGCAACAATACAGTGCAATACAAAATAATACACATATGTAGAAGCTGGTGAAGTGGTAGGCCCATTAAAGCGCTGAATACCGTTGCTGGGTAGTCTTCAGCTAGTCAGTCATGTTTGGCGGCGCCTTCTGTTCGCTCAGTCTCAGTCTTAGTTACAGCAGGGTTGTAACTAAGACTGCGAGGCCGCTGTGTGATTTACTGTCCCCAAAGACTGTGACTGCTGTCGCTGATTCATTGGATGGGAAGGGGTGTAAAACCATCCAACTGAGGGTGGAATGAGCAATAAGGCAGCAACAAGGCTAAGGTTAGCATAGCATAAAGCAGCTCTTCACATTGCAAAGGTCAGGCCTAAGGTGGACCCTATGTCTAGGCCAGGACCCTGGATGAATGGACCAATAGAAATGCTCCACATTGACCTCCATTGAAAGTTTAGAAGGGTCTTTGGTTTGTGTATATATATATATATATAGTATACACAATAAATGGACAAAAGTATTGGGACACCTGCTCATTAATATGTTTCTTCCGAAATCAAGGGTATTAAAAGAGCTGATCCTGCTTTTGTTGGAGTAACTGTCTCTACTGTACAGAGAAGAAGATATTCTACTAGATTTTGGGGGAGCATTGCTGTAAGGATTTGATGGCACTCTGCAACAAGAGCGTTAGTGAGGTCTGGATATTGGATGATCATCACCCCACCTCATCATCCCCAACTCATCCCAACTCATTCCACAAGTATTGGATGTTCCACTGCTCCACAGCTCAGTACTGGGGGGCTTTATACCTCTCTAGCCCATGCCTGGCATTCTGCCAATGATGTTTATCTGCTCCAGAGAGTCCTATTCTAATGGCCGTACTTCTCTACAGGTACTAGACAAGTCGTGTTTGTATCTGAAGGCACTTATTAAAAGGGGTGTCCACAAACATTTGGCCAAGCTGCCGTTAAGCAGTACGTCCTGCACTGGCCTCTGCAGTGAAACCAGAAACATAAGGTTGAGGTTTTCTCACTGACCACTGACACTTTTACTGGAGCGGCTATTTTCAGTGGCAACTCAATAGGCCTGTCCAGCCGTGGTGTTTTTTGGTCCTAGCCTAGTCAGGAGGGAGTATGACAGCGCTGAGCCATCTGTGGGAACCCCATGTCCGCTGAGGCATGAGTGATCTACAGCTCTCTCTCTCTCTCCCACACACACACACACACACACACAGTTGCAGAGTTGCAGACACAGACAGACGCTGTTCTCACACTCTCAATCTCTGCCATTCACTAAGGCCCAATTCAGACAGTGACGTGCGCTGATTGGTCGACAGTGTATGTGTATGCAAATTAAAGAGACTGAACAAAAGTGACACTGGGTGTTTGTGAAGCTTTCGGTCTCTGTCTCAGCGAGAAAGAGTGAGTGAAGGGCCCAATGGAAGGTTGGGTGGGGGCGGTGTCTGAATAATAGAGGTTTATTGCCAAGTGAGTTTGCGACAGTTTGTGGTAACGTTTGATGGAGAACGAGGAGGAATTCTTACTTTAATTGACAGACATTGCTTTTGTTGCTTTTGTAATCACATATAAAGGACGTCTGATTGTCCGAACATATTCGGCCATGACAGAAAGCCACCACTAAAGGCCACAGTGCCTTAAAAGGTGGAGCATAGTGACTTAGTAGCATCTGACTCTCATAATAAAGAGTTTTCAACTGAAGAGAACCTATAGAGAGCACAATAGGCCTGGCTCTCTCAAGGGTGGATTGATGGCACTTCCTCTCCATATCACTCCTAATGTATGATAATGTATTAATAGAAATGCAGTTGTGGTAAAGTTAGGACACCCTATGCCCTAATAGCTGTTTTTAGACTTAATTACCTAATAATGGTAGAGCCATTTCTGACTGGGAGAGAGTTTTTCCCACTCCTCCATGCAGTATTCTTTCAGCTGTGTGAGAGCTCCACATGACATCCCCCAACATGTCCTGTTATTGTGCCCAGCTAATTCAACGTTGGATTCCTTAGTCCTTTTTTAAACCCCTTTCCAGACCCCCTACCTTCTTTCTGAAGGCCTCAGAGAGCTCTGTGGATCTGGCCATGGTGATCTTCTTCACCCCTCACTTCAATGTCAATCAAGAGCAGACCAGACTAAACATCTGAATTATCCTCTCCAACCATGTTCTGATCATCTGCACATGCATCTAATTCTACTCATTTTTAGGAGTAATAAATGTTGGGGGGGTATTTCTATTTATTATTTTTTGCAGATGATTTTAAAAGACAGTTTGTAATTTCAGTTGTGTGTGTCCAGATATTTAAATACATTAAAAAGACAAAGATTTTCATGGGGTCATCCAGCCTTTTTACATGACTGTACCCCAAGAGAATGTTCATTAGACCTTTAAAAGGTTCATAATACTCACATGTGACAGACAGACATGCTTCCCTATGAAAACACAAGTGGTGCCTCTACGACATCACTCAAAGAACCCTCTGAAGCACCTTTATTTTTTAAGAGTATATAAGAGTATATGTATATGAAGCGCATTTGGTTTCCAGAGGCTGCTTTCCTTGAACACAGCGGTAAAAACAAAGGATCGGATCTGGGTCAGGCTTAAAATAGCAGATACTGGATGCAGTAAAATATGTGGAGATTAAATCTCAAAGCAAATCACTTGATGTTTCCTTTATTACCTTGTTTGTTTATTCTGTTTATTCACTTTTTCACTGCTCAGATTCGTATTCTTGCCTCATATTCTTGAGACATTAATTATAACTACTCATTAAATAATTAAAATATTAAAATCTTTAACAGTTATTGTCTATTAAAATAGCAAGCAGTGTTACTAAACACTGTATGTCCTAATGTTTGTGGACACCCCTTCTGACACCCCACTTTAAGTTGCACCATTGTTAACACAGATGTGCAAGTGCACACAAACAGCTTGTCTAGTCTCTGGACAGAAATATTGCCAATAGAATAGGACTAACTGGAGCAGATAAACATCATGAACCTGTTTGCACCATGCTGCCTAACACCAGGCGTGGGCTAGTAGAGGGGTATAAAGCCCCCCAGCATTGACCTGTGGAGCAATTGAATGATGGATGGTGCTCCATCCAGTACTATATATATATATATATATGGATTCTACCTTTAATCAGTCCAATAACAATATAAAAGGTTTTCCACCAATGCAAGGAACCTTTTAAGCATCCACATAGCTCCAACTTTGAGTTGTCATTGGTTCTACATCGAACACTTCTGGGAACCAGGATTTGACTCTTTGAAGGTGCGGTTCTACTTATGCCCTAAAGAGGGAGCCACTCCACTCGCTCCTCATTTCTTCACAGTAGTGTATACTCGCATAATATGTTATAAAAGAAGCCCCCGGGGTCAGAACACAATTAGCCCTTAATGTTTCACTACAGATCAGTGCTGATACTGCAGCGGCATTAACTAATGAATGTAGACCAGGACTTGAAATCAAGCCATGCATTAGCACCACGTCGAGCCTCGTTAGCACCCAAACGCTGTAAAGGAGGAGCCACGATGCTTGGCTTCGGTGGGAGGAAAGTTGGAGGACAGAGAGGAGAGAAAGCGGCGACAAGAAATGGAATCGGAGGGTGAGGTCTATTAATGGACTACGCCACTGTTAGAGTCCAAGGGCATTGTGCCGAACCGTCGGATCCGGAAAACAGCCATAAATATTTGAGAGCATCCCTGCGCCCCGGTGGAGGGGCAGGTGAAAGCCCTGTGCTGCTTAAAAACCATTAAGCACGTGTAATCACGTTAAACTCCACACCATATCCACACTCAGCAGTTCCAGCAGGGCTTTGTACTTTGTACTATCTAAGCATCTGCACTTGTGTACTTGTGTAGCCGGTCTACACACCCTTTCCCCTGCAAACAACTGTAGAGGACTCCAGGTTCCTCCCCTATTGATCGATTGCCTTTTCCCAGCACCGGTGTTCTCTTTCAGGTCCTCCTATCGACCCAATGGAAACAGACGCCAGATAGAGAGTGCTGTACTTTTTTGCAAGATAGTGGCAGGACTTGGTGGTAGGTCATGTGACAGGATGGGGTAGATTGATTTACAGAGACACCAATAGTTTGATATTAGTCCGA
The DNA here is from genome assembly GCF_030463535.1 of Salminus brasiliensis. Classification (NCBI taxonomy): domain Eukaryota; kingdom Metazoa; phylum Chordata; class Actinopteri; order Characiformes; family Bryconidae; genus Salminus; species Salminus brasiliensis. Next base: position 3,289,271 of record NC_132900.1, on the reverse strand, counting down.
CCCAAAGGTCCTAACAAATAACCGACTCGCAAGCGCGAAACAACGACTACATGCCGGACCCTGGATCCAAAACAAGACGCAAGTGTTCGGCCGTGTGTCCGAACACTTCCGTCCCTGTCTGCTTCTCCTGTTTGGTTGTCCCGAATCTGACAAACTGTCCTTTTGAGACTTGTTAAAAATTCTTGTTATCGCTGCTAACCCCTTGCCCCGTCTTTCTCTGTCGCCCAGGTATGGTGCAGAAGCTTGACCAGAAGTTGCCAGTCGCTAACGAGTACTTGCTGTTGTCGGGTGGAGTCCGAGACGGCGTGGTGGACATGGATCTGGATGAGTTGGGAGTGTACAACCGTGGTTCTGACTACGACATGGCCTTCACCCTGCTGGTCCCCGCTCTGAAGCTGCATGACCGCAACCAGCCGGTCACTCTGGACATGCGCCACTCTGCCCTGGGTCATTCCTGGCTCAGCTTGCGCCTGTTTGACGAAGGTACCATCACCCGCTGGCGGGACTGCTGCACGCTGGCTGACCACCTCAATGGAAGCACCAACTATTTCTTCTCGCCCACTCTGGTGGCCGATTGGTTCCAGGAAGCCGTGGCTCTAGTTCTGGCCGAGGTCCAGCGCAAGCCCCAACGGGGTACCCCAAGGGTAGAGCGCGTGGAGCGCCACAGCACCTTGCTGTCCATGATTCTGGGAGTGGGCAGCAGTCGCATGCTCTACGATATCGTCCCAGTGGTGTCCTTCAAAGGTTGGCCAGCAGTTGCCCAAAGCTGGCTGATGGAGAATCACTTCTGGGACGGGAAGATCACGGAGGAAGAGGTAATCAGTGGGTTCTACCTTCTGCCTGCTTGCTCGGCATCTGGGCGCAGGGAGAACGAGTGGCGCCTTTCCTTCGCCCGGAGCGAGGTCCAGCTGAAGAAGTGCATCTCTCCAGGCCTCATGCAAGCCTTCCAAGCCTGCAAGGCCATTCTCGTCAAGTTGCTGGGCCAGCCCTCTTCCGTCAGCCCTTACCACTTGCGCAGCATCATGCTATGGGCTTGCGATCGTCTGCCGGCGAGTTACCTCGCGCAAGAGGACTTTGCCGCCCATTTCTTGCTGGGTCTCGTCGATGACCTGCAGCACTGCCTGGTCAACAAGACCTGTCCCAACTATTTCATCCCTCAGTGCAACATGTTCGAGCACCTGTGCGACGAGACGGCCATGTTTCACGCTCGCAAACTCGCCCTGGTGCGCTCCGACCCGGCCGAGCACTTGCGCTCCACCATCGAGCAGGCCAAGGCTGCCAACCGGCTAACACAAGAGATGCAACGGCGCGGGAGCTCCTCTGGACTTCCCTCACCGCAAACAGACCCGTTCTCCACGGACCATCAGCAGCCTGATGATCGGCTAGCCAAGAAGCTCCAGCAGCTGGTCACGGAGAACCCTGGCAAGTCCATCTCCGTGTTCATCAACCCAGACGATGTATCACGGCCACACTTCCGCATCGATGACAAGTTTTTCTAAAGCGCCCTGCCCCCATTGGCTGAGGAGCCTGTGCTGTTATTGCATTGAAACGGAAAGCTGTGTGCCCTAAACCTGCCCATTACTCAAAGCTGCTGAGAGGCTGTTCTCCAGCGCTGGAGAAGGTCCTTTGGGAGAAAGGCAGAGCGAAAAGTGGGGTAGGAATCAACATTCTGGAGCCTTTTCTTCTGGGGGTAGAGAACACTTAGAGAACAGCAATTTCGGGTAGCTATACTTGGACACGCAGAAGTGCTGTTCACAGCCCAAAGCTTTGTACATGAAGGCGGCTTGCAAGCGTGTCGGCAGTCTGGAAATACATCCTCCATCGTAGTATCGACTAACCGATCGAACTAGAATCCGACAGCTTTCCTGTGTTTGTCTTAGATAATCCCTCATATGCTTTTTCGTCAGCGTCCTCAACTATTTGTGCTTCTTTTATCTGTGAACACTGTACACAAAAAAACACTGACTTCTTTTCTGTAGTGAAACGATGACATGATATGTCAAAGCAAGCCAAACCCTTTTATATCTGGCTAATGGATAACCCTCGAATACAATATTCTTAAGTGCAATTATTGAAACACACAATTATGCCCTGTTAGAGCCAGCGGCTTTTTATATTAGCTGAGTGTTTGGTGTTTTTCGTTTCCGGTTGGAAGAATGCATATGGTAGGATAGGTTTGTTATGTTTGGGTTCTGGACGAGGCCGCGAGCTGCTGCTATCAGGACTGGGAGGAAATCTGGTTTCGTCGATTTCAAACTTTCTGATTGCTGCTTATAGCTGCCACTAGCCACTGTATAGCCATCGGTCAGTCAAGTCCACATCTCAAAACGAACTCTCCCATTGATCCCATCGATTTGATTTACGTCGACTCTTCAAGGGAAATTCCACTTCACCTGTATTGTATCATCTGTAAATAAAGAATTGTGTATGTATTTCAAGCTGTGTGGACAAAGCATTGTTTGTCTGTCGGTTTTGCTCCAAAACAGCTACTCCGTGCATTTCTCTTCAACCCTCAGGTCGCAGCCAGCGTGCTCATGTGGAGCTCATATGGGTGGAACGACGACTAGGTGGGTTCCAGGTGGGCTCTGAGTGGGTTTGTACGTATTCATACATACAATAGGCCTCATTGTTACAGCTCACCTTAATCTCACATGGGTCCCATCTAGACCCCTGTGTAGTGTATAGACCATGCCTAACCCCTCCTGGTCCCGTCACTGACCCTGGTGGGCATCCGTAGGCGGGGCCAAAATGGAACAAGTCCATGGACAAAATCTCCTGGTTCCCAGTTGAGCTACCCATACAGGCCCAACATGGACATGTCAGCTGGGGTGATAGGATGGACACAAGCTCTTTACTTGTGCTTTTAATCTAAACCTGGCCACTTTATTAGAAACACCTCTGTTGTACATCCTCTCAGTGGCAACTTTATTGAAAACACTGACCTTGTATGTCTATTCAGAGGCCACTTTATTAGAAACACCTACCATGTGCTTTCTCAAAGTGGCCACTCTATTAGAAACACAGACCTTGTACGTCCTCTCAGTGGCCACTTTATTAGAAACATCTACTCTGTACTTCATCTCCATGGCCATTTTATTAGAAACACCTCCGCTGTACATCCTCTCAGTGGCCACTTTATTGGAAACACCTACCATGTGCTTTCTCTAAGTGGCCACTCTATTAAAAACACCGACCTTGTACGTCCTTTCAGTGGCCACTTTATTAGAAACACCTACCATGTGCTTTCTCTAAGTGGCCACTCTATTAGAAACACCAACCTTGTATGTCCTCTCAGTGGCCACTTTATTAGAAACACCTACCATGTGCTTTCTCTAATTGGCCACTTTATTAGACACATCTCTGTACGTCATCTCCTTGGCCATTTTATTAAAAACACTTCCGTTGTACATCCTCTCGGTGGCCACTTTATTAGAAACACCGACCTTGTACGTCCTCTCAGTGGCCACTTTATTAGAAACACCTACCATGTGCTTTCTCTAAGTGGCCACTTTATTAGAAACACAGAACCTTGCTTTCTCTAAGTGGCCACTTTATTAGAAACATCTACTCTGTACATCCTCTCAGTGGCCACTTTATAAGAAACACAGACCTTGTATGTCTATTCAGTGGCCACTTTATTAGAAACACCTACCATGTGCTTTCTCTAAGTGTTCACCTTTTTAGAAACACCGACCTTGTACGTCCTCTCAGTGGCCACTTTATTAGAAACACCTACCATTTGCTTTCTCTAAGTGGCCACTTTATTAGAAACACCGACCCTTGCTCTCTCTCAGTGGCCACTTTATTAGAAACATCTACTCTGTATGGCCTCACAGTGGCCACTTTATTAGAAACACCTAACATATGCACCCATAGGCGGGGCCAAAATGGAACAAATCCATGGACAAAATCTTCTGGTTCCCAGGTGGGCTACCCATACAGGCCCAACATGGCCATGTCAGCTGGGGTGATAGGAGGGAGACAAGCAGGGCGTTTAGGGCAAAGTAGTCCCTAAAGAAACCCCCTATTTTACCCTTCTCATCTTTACAGATAAAACCCAGAGGGCACGTGTAGGGGTACTGGTGGGTTTAGAGGTTCAGGGGTGGGTGGAGGTCCAGATTCCTGCACAGGGTTGTGCTTTCAGTGCTTCTCCCAGGCGTATTAACACACACATCCTCACCACAGCCTCCAGTTCATTGGGACTCATTCATTTCCCCTGAATCCCCATTTGGTGGAACCCGTAATCTCTCATCTTATTATTTATTAATAAGCTCATTTTGCACACATTGCTCATGCCTTTGCCATGGACCTGAAAAATGAGAGTGTAGAGGAAAGAGGCTGCCCTGTGGATTACAGTGTTCAGTGTTTCAGTGTGGACTCGTAGGATGGTAATAAACTTGCTTATGGAAGCAAATCGTAATGCAGGTGGTGCTTCATATTTGCTGCCATACACACAAATGTGCTGCTTTGTTTGAGATGTAGTGTTGCTTTCCTTGTGCATGCATACACACACACACACACACACACACACACGCATGCACACAGTCACCTGACTAGCTGAGTCAGCATCTTCTGTGACACAATATCCCAGAAAATTCTCTCCTACATAACCTCAACAGCAGCCGACTACTAGATAACACACACTGCTAAACACTCCGATTGTCCCAAACACACACATTCACCCCTTGTGCTTCTAATCACTAGCCACTTTATTAGAAACACTCTGTACATCCTCTCCGTGGACACTTTATTGGAAACAACCGTGTTCATCTGTTCAGCGTCCACTTTATTAGAAACACCGACCTTGTACGTCTATTTAGTTGCCATTTTATTAGAAACACCTCCGTTGTACATCTTCTCAGTGGCCACTTTATTAGAAACACAGATCTTGTATGTCTATTCAGTGGCCACTTTAGTAGAAACACCTACCTTGTGCTTTCTCTAAGTGGCCACTTTATTAGAAACACCAACCCTTGCTTTCTCTAAGTGGCCACTTTATTAGAAACACCTACCATGTGGTTTCTCTAAGTGGCCACTTTATAAGAAACACCGACTTTGTATGTCTATTCAGTGGCCAATTTATTAGAAACACAGACCTTGTATGTCTATTCAGTGGCCAATTTATTAGAAACACCGACCTTGTATGTCTATTCAGTGGCCAATTTATTAGAAACACCGACCTTGTATGTCTATTCAGTGGCCACATTATTAGAAACACCTACCATGTGCTTTCTCTAAGTGTATGTCTATTCAGTGGCCACTTTAATAGAAACATCTCTGTTGTACGTCCTTTCAGTGGCCACTTTATTAGAAACACCGACCTTGTACGTCTATTCAGTGGCCAATTTATTAGAAACACCGACCTTGTACGTCTATTCAGTGGCCAATTTATTAGAAACACCAACCTTGTATGTCTATTCAGTGGCCACATTATTAGAAACACCTACCATGTGCTTTCTCTAAGTGTATGTCTATTCAGTGGCCACTTTAATAGAAACATCTCTGTTGTACGTCCTTTCAGTGGCCACTTTATTAGAAACACCAACCTTGTACGTCCTCTTATTGGCCACTTTATTAGAAACACTGACATTGTATGTATATTCAGTGGCCACTTTATTAGAAACACTGACATTGTATGTATATTCAGTGGCCACTTTATTAGAAACACCTACCATGTGCTTTCTCTAAGTGGCCACTTTATTAGAAACACCAACATTGTACGTCTATTCAGTGGCCACTTTATTTGAAACACTTCTGTTTTACGCCCTCTCAGTGGCCACTTTATTTGAAACACCTACCTTGTACGTCCTCTCAGTGGCCAATTTACTAGAAACACCTACCTTGTGTTTCTCTAAGTGGCCACTTTATTAGAAACACCGACCTTGTGCTTTCTCTAAGTGGCCACTTTATTAGAAACACCAACCTTGCACGTCTATTTAGTGGCCACTTTATTAGAAACACCGACCTTGTACACTATTCAGTGGCCACTTTATTAGAAACACTTCCGTTTTACGTCCTCTCAGTGGCCACTTTATTTGAAACACCTACCTTTTACGCCCTCTCATTGGCCAATTTACTAGAAACACCTACCTTGTGTTTCTCTAAGTGGCCACTTTATTAGAAACACTGACCTTGCGCGTCTATTCAGTGGCCACTTTACTGGAAACACCTACCATTTTCTTCCACCCACTGGTCACTTTTTTAGGGCCCTATGGGTGAAGCATTCCAGTCTGCTAAATCCTCGGTTCGACTCCCTGATGACGTCATTGCATGTTCCTGTCTGGTCGTACCGAATCACGGAGGTGGTGCTGATGTTGTTGAGTTCGGACCGGTCCTGGATCTCCAGTTTCAGCACGGAAATATCTAACAGCAGCTCGTCCTCCTGTGTTTACCAGCTGCGTAACGGAAGCCGGTATCCCTGTGTCCCTGCATTCTGCTGACTTTGCCTTTCCCGGCTTTAATCAATGAAGCTGCCAGACGCCTCCTTTCGCTGTTTTTCTCCGACACAGCTGGAGATATGCAGACATTGCTGGGTGGGTCGTCCGGGACCTTTTCAGAAGCTGTTCAACAGCAACAGCCTTTAGTGGAAGGACAGTTGGTATCTGTAGGGACGTCCCGGGACCAGAGACTGAGACGGTGAAAGAGGGAAAAAGTGAAGACATTAAAGAGCAGCTAGATTCAAGAATTCCAGTGACTGATCAATTTACTGCTCAGTTTAATTCAGTTCAGTTGAATTCAGTTCAGTTTAATTCAGTTGATTTCAGTTAATTTCATTTCAGTTTATGCAACTGTGTTAAATTCAGTTCAGTTCAGTTAAGTTGACTTCTGTTCAGTTCAGCTCAATTCAGTTTAAGTCAGTTCAGTTCAGTTCAGTTTAAGTCAGTTCAGTTTAACTCAGTTCAGTTCAGTTCAGTTTAAGTCAGTTCAGTTTAACTCAGTTCAGTTCAGTTCAGTTTAAGTCAGTTCAGTTTAACTCAGTTCAGTTCAGTTTAAGTCAGTTCAGTTCAGTTCAGTTTAAGTCAGTTCAGTTCAGTTCAGTTTAACTCAGTTCAGTTTAACTCAGTTCAGTTCAGTTTAAGTCAGTTCAGTTCAGTTCAGTTTAAGTCAGTTCAGTTCAGTTCAGTTTAAGTCAGTTCAGTTGAACTCAGTTCAGTTCAGTTCAGTTATAAGTCAGTTCAGTTTAAGTCAGTTCAGTTGAACTCAGTTCAGTTCAGTTCAGTTGAACTCAGTTCAGTTCAGTTTAACTCAGTTCAATTCAGTTCAGTTTAACTCAGTTCAGTTCAGTTTAACTCAGTTCAGTTCAATTCAGAATAGTTCATTTCTGTTCGGTTTATTCAACTGAGTTCAGTTTAATACAGTATAGTTCAATTCAGAATTAAGCTGCAATTCAGCTTAATTCTGAGTTCAATTCAGATTAATTGTGTTGAGTTGAGTTGAGTTTATTTATTTCAATTAAAATTAGTTTGGTTCAATTAAATTCAGTTCATTTCAGTTCAGTTAAATTTATGCAAATCAGTTTAATTGAGTTTAACACAGTAAAGTTCAATTCAGTTCCGTTTATGCAATTCAGTTTAATTCAGAGTTTAATTCAGTTTAATTTTGTTAAGTTCAGTTCAGTTTAGTTCAATTTATTCCATCTAAAATGAGTTTGGTTCATTTAAATCCGGTTGAATTCAGTTCAGTTCAGTTCAGTTTTATTCAGATCGGTTGGGTTCAGTAGAATATGCAGGTTTATGTATCCAGTATTGTCAGTTCAGCACAACCATAACAAGAACAGACAAGAAGTCTCAGTTTCTACCTTATAGACGTCACACACACACACACACACACACACACACACACACACACACACACACACACTCTACTGCAGTGCCACTTGAGCAGGCAAAACTTCCACCTGCAATACACAAATCTCTCTCTCTCTCTCTCTCTCTCTCTCTCTCTCTCTCTCTCTCTCTCTATTTTCTCTTTACCTCTCTCTCTCTCTCTCTATTTTCTCTTTACCTCTCTCTCTCTCTCTCTCTCTCTCTCTCTCTCTCTCTCTCCCTCTTTTTCCAATATTCTCTCTCTCTCCCTTTCTTACCCCACTCTCTCTTTTCTTTCCTCTCTTTACCTATCTCTCTATCTCTCTCTCCCCCTCTCTCTAACCTATTCTAGCTCTCCTCTCTCTCTCTCTCTCTCTCTCTCTCTCTCTCCCTCTCTCTCTCTCTCTCTCTCTCTCTCTCTCTCTCTGCCCTCCCCTTACTGTAGAATATAAACTCTGCCACATGCTCCTTTATCAGCAGCTGCTCTCTCTCCTCCCTCAGTGCTTCTCTCTTCCTCTCTCCATCCTCTCCCTCCCTCTCTCTCTCTCTCTCTCTCTCTCTCTTTCTCTCTCTCTCTCCACCCTGAACACGGAGCGGCATGGATAAAGGAGGTAAGGAACTTCTTCTGCTTCTTCTTCTTTTTCTTCTTCTTCTCCTTCTTCTCTTTTGCCATGCTTTGCTGGGGCAGCTGGGGGTGGGGGGCTGGGGGGCTGCAGGGTGTGTGTGTGTGGGGGGTTTGATGCTCACTGCAGCAGTGGAAACCGGAAACGCCTCACACACTCCTCACATGGCTCTTAGATGGGCTTTTCTTTCCTTCTGCTGTAGTTTAGAGTGTATAGCTACAGCATGGTTAGTATAAGGAAACACACACACACACACATGTGCCTCTTTGCTGTCTCTGGTGCCTCTACTCAGCAGCTCTCAAACACACCATAGTGAGAGCACAGTGCATGCTTTATTCACAGCATCAGCACCATCAGCACCATCACGCACGTTCTGCAGGGTTCTTCTGGGTTCTGCTCTGAATGTGGGGGAAAGTGTGTGTGTGTCTGCGGGGATACAGAGTGTGTTTTGCTGGGCGGAATCGCTGTACTGTTGTGCTAAAGGGTCAGACCAGGTGCATTGGGAGAAAAGTGCTAGGATGTCCACTTTTTGTGTGTGTGTGTGTGTGTGTGTGTGTGTGTGTGTGTGTGTGTCAGACAGAGAGCGATCAATGTGTCGTTTAGATCTGCTTTCCTCATACATCCATATTAGCAGATGAAAATGCTGCAAAAGGCTGATTAACAGTACTGCTGACAGGGTGTAAACACACACACACACTTGTTTTCACACTTTGTCACAATGTGGGTCTATACCTTTGTAATAACCTATAAAAAACCTATTTTTTAAATAATAATAATAATAATAATAGGTATACTAATATTGTCCAATATGGTATTTATTGTATATATGTAAATACCTATATATACTATATATATACTATATACCATATATAGACTAATACATTATATCTAGTTACTTAAAAATCTGTCACCATATTTGTACTTTTCTCTGTAATGGAAATTTTATTGTATTTAATGATGAATGGACCAATAGAAATGCTCCAAACTGACATTCATTAATAGATAAGTATTGATTTTTTCCCCCACCTCATGTAAATAATAACATATCAATGCATTAATATATTAAGATATGTATGTCATATATCAGTGAATATATATATGTATATATGTATATATATATATGTACCATGCTCCAAAATGACCTGAAATAAACTCTCTTTACACTTTTATATAAGTAAATGTAAATCACTATATGTAATATTAATACATGGGACATATATTAGTACCTATAAGTAATACTTATTATACATATAAAAATCTGTGTATACGTGAAATTTCCCATGTGTATTATCTATCTATCTATCTATCTATCTATCTATCTATCTATCTCTCTCTCTCTCTATATATATATATATATATATAGTAGGACGTACCTATCAGTAATTCTCATTTGTCCTATACATACATAAAAATCAATGTTAAAACAAAACCTTTCTTTTTTTGTGAAATTCTAATCAATAATCAATAGAAATGCTCCAAAATGAATTAGAATAAAATTTTGTAATTTTTTTCTCCTGTAAAGTTGGCAGTTCTTTGAGTGATATTGACGATATATGTGTAAACTATTATATGTAATATTAATATATGGGACAAATGGGCTATATTTACGCCTATTACCTACAAGTCTCTCATATGTATTATACCCATTTGTATTATACATGTGGAAATCTGTCATTGTGATATTTCCTGTATGTGTGTGTGTGTGTGTTTATATATATAAACACAGTACAGACCTATCCGTAATCCTGAGCTATTGTATATGTATTATATACAGATATAATCACAATCAGTCTTTCTACATTGCGTCGAAAGTCACCATTTTGGACATACAAGGTTTTTTATTCCAACAGTGACTATATGTACTAATATTAATAATATTTTCTCTATAATTATTTTTAATATAATATAAATATATTTGAAAATATATTAAATTACTTAATTAAATTACATTTCCTGACCTTCCACAGACACATACACACTAGTATTTGTGGTGTGGTGTGTTATCACATGCTTGTAAATGAGCGTGTGCACCATTTGACCCATCCCTGACCTTTCCTGACCTTACAGTCTTATAGGCAATTAAAACTGCAGCTTTTGGGGGGCATTTCTTTCCTTATGGAGACAGTTTGTGTTGATCATCCTGACAAAAACACACACACACACACACACACACACATACACAGACAGACAGACGAGCGCATGACTCCTTCATATATCTCTCCTGCTGTGAATTGATGTGCTGGAATAATATGACTGATAGAGAGGTTCTTTTGTCAGCAGAGAGAGAGAGAGAGAGAGAGAGAGAGAGAGAGAGCTTTACTGTGTTCAGTCACTTGTCTCTCACTCACTCACATATTTCCTCAGCTTCATTAGTCCTGCCGTCTTCCTGCTGACCTGCACATCTTTCCTGTTTGCTCTCTTCCTCCAAAAGGCCGCTCGGCCCCCCGCTCTGCTCCCCCTCCAGCCGCCGCGGGTCCAGTCACTCTCTCTGTCTTTCATCATCCCTCCATCTTCTCCTCAGGTCTCATCACTCTCTCCTCCTGCCGCCCCGTCTCACAAGTGACGTTTTATTTTCACGTTGCAGCGCCGCTAACCCCTCCATGCATTATGGATGACAGATGCATTATGCACACGTACAGGAGTTGAATCTGCCGAGTAAATACAGGCCTCAGACGCGGCTTTCATCAGATTTCTAGAACCTCACGCGATCCTCACGCAAACCTCACGCGAACCTCGCTGTTTATGCACTATTTATACGGCCCTGTCCAGTTTTGGGGACGCGAGTTTAGATGATTGCTGGAAAAGCAGGAGGAACACAAGGAGCCTGGGAGCATGCATTGTACATTTAAGCTCCACCCCTTATCTAACTTACCTGTGTCAGGTAATAAAGGCTTTCAGGAGTGTCTGAATCTGAATCTGAGCCAGGTGTGATGGAACTGGGCTCTCCAGGGCAGCAGCAGATCTCCAGGACCATAGAAGAGCCTTTTAGAGAACTTAGAGGGTTTTTAGGGTTCTTTAAAGAAGTGTGTGTGTGTGTGTGTGTGTGTGTGTGTGTGTGTGTGTGTGTGAAGCACCTTTTTTGACGTAACTGTGATATTTCACAGCTAAAAAGCATCAAATAAAAACACGGTCACCAAATAACTAAATACACTATATTGACAAAAGTATTGGGACATCTTCTTCATTCATCTCATCCACTTAAACAAGTCTGAAAGTTTGAAACAGACTCAGTGGGGTTTTGATGCGAGTGTGTGAGGACGTATGCAAGCAGTTAGCACTATGCTAACTGATAGCTACACCTGTGGTCCTGGCATAGAAGACGACATCATGAATCATCACAAAATCATGGACACAGTCCAGCCCAGCTGTTCCACATCAGCTTCTTATACAGAAACCCTGCAGTTCACTTTGAAAGGGTTTGCCTAGGAAGCTAAGCGAGCTAGGCCATGCTAATGTCGCGGTACTGATGTTGGATGCTGGACAACACTGGAGGTAGCACCGTTGGACGAGCCCGGCAGGCAGGCCATAGTAAACTCAGTGGGAGTAATGCTGGACTAGCTGTCAGCCTGGCCGTGCTAGCGCCACCGCCTTAGCGATGTTGGATAAGGCCATAGGCGACTCAAGCAGCTTGTACTTATTAGAAAAGTGACGTGAATATGGAGCCAGTCAGTGGATCCCTAAGCCATTAAGCCCTCCCAGCAAACGCTTCTGTGGCCCCAAGTATGGTTAGCTAACCGTGCTGAGAAAACCAGCCTCAGGCTAGTTAGTTAGCGCTTTGTGCTAAACCGTGTCCGTGTGGAAAACCACCGCGCTCAGCGCTCAGAGCTGTTCGGCCCTGCAGTGGAAAAGCGGCTATTATGCATCAGTCAATGTAAAAAAAAGGAGCATTTATATTGGTCCATTAATTATGACATCATCATGTAAAGGACAAATTGAAATGCTGAGGATGGAAATACTGTTTATAGGCCCTAACTTGACCAGGGTTAGAATCACCAGCTGCTGAACAAATGATTGACACTTGGCAGGAAAATGACTCCTCCCACTGAATGGATCTTCATACTGTTTGATGGAAACGTGCTTCTTTGGTGCGCACCAGTCATCGCTCTGCTGAATACGGCTGTGGTCCAGGCCACACTACTAGAGTACTAGAGTTTGAAAGTGTAGAGAAACCTCTTATGACGCTTCAAGAACCCTTCAAGAAACTCTTTGAGCTCTCCTGGAGGTTCCTTAGAGCACCTTAAGAGGTTCCTCGACAGTTTCAGACTGAAGGACCTCCAAATGTTCCTCAAGTGCTCATAAGCTGTAGAGCTAGCCACAGTAGGTGGCCAAATGCAACGTGTTCGCTTTTGCCTGGTTGTCCTATAAATGCTCCCGAGACGCAATAACAGGGTTAGAGGAAACTTTGCCCTGTTAGCAGGAAATGATCCTCGGTGCAGCACAATGTGGAGCTGTGCGTTCATCCTATCCCGCCCTATACCCGTCCTCTACCTGCACCTGCACACAGCTCACTTTCACACCTCGGCTCACTTCTCCGGGGACACAGCGAGGGGAACACACTGTAACACTCTTCATCTTGATCTGATTTTTGGGATTTGTTGCATTTAGCTCGTATGAGTTACAGAGGCGAGGTGTCCGGTCTGATCTATAATGACTCCAGCTTGTCTGCGGCCCCCAGATCAGATCAGACAAAAAAACACTATGTAACATTTTTATAAAGTTAGGAAATTGCAATCTCAGGTAAAAGCCCATGAATCAGACGCTGGTAGAAGCACATTTAGCAGCGATATCTCGAAGTTATGGTTTTCTGTTTGACTTTATCCATCTCTCACGTCGTTCTGGAGGAAGATTGACACACTCTTCTTGAGGATTTTGGCCATTTGTTCCCATCACAGCATTTTAACTGGGTTGAAGCCAGCCTGGACTTTGACTGGGCCTCTGCAACATCTTGATCTTTAGCCATTCTGCTGTAGATCTGCTGGTGTGCTTGGGATCATTGTCCTGTTGCATGACCCAATTTCAGTGTTCCAAGCTTTAGTTGTGGGATAGATGGCCTCATATTTGACTCTAGAATACTTTGGACTTCGTGGTCGACTCAATGACTACACAGTGATTTAACTACTCTCCAGGGAAAAGGTCTTTGTACTAGATGTTGGAGGAGCATTGCTGTGAGGAGTTGATTGCATTCAGCGATTACAAGAGCTTTAGTGAGGTCAGGATGTTGGATGATGATCACCACCACACTTTATCATCCCCAACTACCCAACTCATCCTAAAAGTATTGGATGGAGCACCACCATCCATCATTCCAGAGAAAACAGTTCCACTGCTTCACAGCTCCACAGTGCGGGGGGTTTATGTTCAGTAGCTGAATGCATTCATTAGAAGTGGTGTCCATAAAAATTTGGACATATAGGTTCATTTATACATTCAGGTAATGAAGGCTTTTAAAAGCATCTGGTTTTTAGAAACAGGTGTGTTGGAACTGGATCCTTCTCCAGGGCAGTAGATCTCCAGGACCAGGGTTGGATACTGTCCCTGTTCTTGTGCCCCGAGGCCAGAGGGTTTAGTGGTTCAGAGGGTTCTTTGAAGGACCTATAACTCCAAGTCAAGAACTGTCTAGGAACCGTTTAGAGCTGTTATTGTAGTTGGAGCAGCAGATGTATCGTTGGTGTTGCTGCTGCTGCTACTTACTGATGCTGCTGCTGCTGCTGATGGGGCAGTGGTGCTCAGCGGTTAGAGCTCTGGGCTATTGATGATAGGGTTGTGGGTTTGATACCTGGGCTTGGAAAGCTGCCACTGTTGGGCCCTTGTGCAAGGCCCTTCACCCTCTCTGCTCCCCGGGTGCTAGAGTTGGCTGCCCACCGCTCTAATGTTCACTAATGTGTGTGTGTACATTTCGCTGTGCAGTGACAGATACGTGCACCTTTGATGATGATGATGATGATCATCATCATCATCCTCTTCTGTTGTGACCTGATAGGAACTAACAGAGCCGATGTTTAAACAGAGGTTTCCTTTATTGAATTAAGTCATTACATCTCTCTCTCTCTATCTCTCTCTCTCTCTGTCTCTCTCTCACTGTACGAGTGATCTAAAAGTTAGCTATCAGCGCCCTCTACTGTCTCCACTAATAATGGCAGTGTGGTTTTTCAGTTCTGTACAGTAGACACTGAACTGGTCACTGACTGTACAGTAGTGATGACATCACAGGACTGATTACAGTAGGCACTCACGTCATCCAGGTCTGAAATACAGAGAGAAGGAGAGGGAAAAGAGGACAGAGAAAGGTTATGGAGAGGAGGAACAGGCTGGGTCTTTCATACTGAAGCTCAACAGACTCAGATTACATTTACTGTTATATGCCTGATGATGATGATGATGATGATGATGATGAGGGCAATAAATGATGATTCTTGAGATCATGATTAGGATGATGGTGAAGATCATGATGATGATAAGGATGGTGATATTAAAGGCAAGGATAATGATGGTATGATGATGACGGTGATGAAGATGGTCATTATGATGATGTATGAAGATGGTCAGGGTGATGAACTAAATGAACACGACAAGGACGACGATGATGATCATCATCATGATGAAGATGATAAAGCTTGTAATGATGATGCTGATGATGATTATCATGATGAAGAAGGTGATGGTGATGATTACTACCATGTCGATGATGATGAAGATTATAAGGATGGTTGTGACAGTGATGGTAATGGTGATGTGATTAAGATGGTAACTATGGTGATGATAATAATGATGAAGATGATGATTATCATGATGAAGAAGATGATGATAATGATTACTATCATGTCAATGATGATTATGAAGATTATGATGATGATTGTGAGAGTGATGGTAATGGTGATGTGATTAAGATGGTAACTATGGTGATGATAATGAAGATGATTATCACGATGAAGAAGATGATGATGATAATTACTATCATGATGACGATGATGATGAAGATTATAATGATGATTGTGACAGATGGTAATGTTGTGATGAAGATGGTAACTATGGTGATGATAATTATGATGAAGACAATGAAGTTGATGATGATGGTGGTGGTGGTGGTGATTATGGAGATGGATCTTCATAGATTGTAGTTTGAAAGCAAAGTAATTATGATGATGATGATGATGATGATGAGGAGGAGGTATATGAAGGTGATGATGGTGATGATGATTATTGTCATAATGATGATGAGGATGAAGAAGAACAGGAAGAAGATGATGCAGATTATGATGATGATGGAAATGATAATGAAGTGATAATGATGATGATGATGAGGTATATGAAGGTGATGATGGTGATGATGATTATTGTCATAATGATGATGAGGATGAAGAAGAACTGGAAGATGGTGATGATACAGATGGTGATTATGATGATGATGAAGATAGTGGTGGTGATAATAATGATGAAGATTGTGATGTAAGTATTGTAGTGGTGATTTGATGAAGACGATGGTGAAGATGATGATATGACGAAGAAGATGGCGATTAATCATAATAATGATGGTAAAGATGGTGATGATGATGATGATGATGATGATGATGATGAAGATGATGGAAATGATAATGAAGTGATAATGTGATTATGATGATGATGATGATGTATATGAAGGTGATGATGATTATTGTCATAATGAAGATGAGGATGAAGAAGAACAGGAAGATGATGATGATGATGATGAAGGTGACCGTTAAAGCAGTAATAATAAGTGTCACTGCTGAAACTCCAGAGTGAACTCCTCTCTCAAACTCCTCCTGAACTTCCTGTCTTCTCGCTCTAATCGCTTCCTGTCTTCGCGCGGTGTCCCTGTGAGCTCTCGCGCCCGCAGGACTTCACCCTCTTCACCCCTCAGCGCAGCGCGTGGCCCAGCATTAGCTCATCATCATCATCATCACCAGAGGCCGTCCTGCCACGTCCCCCCCCCCGTCTCACACACACCCTCCCTTCCCACCCCTCCAACCACGACCCCCCCTTCCTGCCCCCCCCCCCCCCCCCCCCCCCCGCAGTCTCACTCTGCCAGCGAACACCAGAGGAAGCGATGGGCACCGGAGCGCGCGACGACTCACCCTGTCGTCCTTGCGCGTGCAGCTGACCAGCCTGGAGGAGCGCGTGGTGGAACCGAGATGCACTGGATGGAGAGATGGAGGTGCACGGAGCCTCTCGAGCCCACCAGATCACATCACACCGCGACCCCCCCACCACCAGCCTCTCGTGCTTGATGTTCCGTGTTAGCACGAGAGCTTCCCGCTAAAGCTCGAGGAGGACGAAGGAGCGAGAAAGGCGCTTCCGGTTTTCCTTGTTTTCTTTTTTTTTTCCCGTCTTGGTTTTCCACACTGTTGGTCGCGTGCATGCATCCGGGAAAGTGGAGCCGGCCGAAATCGATGAGGATAGCGAGGCTCTTCCTGAGGAAAGGCGCGCATATGCTGCAGTGTCTCTGTGGAGAGCGATCGGAGGCGACCACGACCACCAGCGGTGAGACATAGTGCATGCCGAGCGCGAGAGAGAGAGAGAGAGCGAGAGCGAGCGAGAGAGAGCGCGAGAGTGCAAAACACACACACAAGAAAACCCAAACCCATCACACCGGCCGGAGTCTGCGCTAACCGCGCGCTCCCGGCACTCCTCGGCGGCGCGCAAGTCGAGCCAGTGCACTCCGGGCACTGCTGTTCGCTCTTCATCACCATCGTCATCGTCCTCGTTGCAATCATCATCATCATCCTCCTCCTCCTCATCATCATCATCATTATCGTCGCTTTTAGCCGAGCGAGCAAACCCAGGGCACCGGCGCTGAGCACGCGGCTGATCATGCCTCCCTCCCCGCGTGTCAAGGACGCTGCTCGCGCTGGTGGAGAGGGAAACTGTAGGGAAGGCAGTATTGATGCAGCTGCAGCAGACGCAGAGAGAAAAGGGCCACGCGGGCAGGCTGAGATTATTCTGAGGTGAGGTGAGGTTTCTAAAACGGGCTCGCGGGGTCTCTGGTGTCCTCCGGGACTGATAACTTCTACACGTGATGCAGCACCTTGGACAGCAACTCCACTGCGCAGCTCTGCTGTGTGGTTCACTCACTACAGTGTACCGTAGAACACCACACCACCCAGTACTGCACTACTGAACACTACACCACCCAGTACTGCACTACTGAACACTACACCACCCAGTACTGCACTACTGAACACCACACCACTCAGTACTGCACTACTGAACACCACACCACCCAGTACTGCACTACTGAACACCACACCACTCAGTACTGCACTACTGAACACCACACCACCCAGTACTGCACTACTGAACACCACACCACCCAGTACTGCACTACTGAACACTACACCACCCAGTACTGCACTACTGAACACCACACCACTCAGTACTGCACTACTGAACACTACACCACCCAGTACTGCACTACTGAACACTACACCACTGAACACTACACCACCCAGTACTGCACTACTGAACACTACACCACCCAGTACTGCACTACTGAACACTACACCACTGAACACTACACCACCCAGTACTGCACTACTGAACACTACACCACCCAGTACTGCACTACTGAACACTACACCACTGAACACTACACCACCCAGTACTGCACTACTGAACACTACACTACTGAACACTACACCACCCAGTACTGCACTACTGAACACTACACTACTGAACACTACACCACCCAGTACTGCACTACTGAACACTACACTACTGAACACTACACCACCCAGTACTGCACTAGTGAACACTACACCACTCAGTACTGCACTACTGAACACTACACCACTCAGTACTGCACTACTGAACACTACACCACCCAGTACTGCACTACTGAACACCACACCACCCAGTACTGCACTACTGAACACCACACCACTCAGTACTGCACTACTGAACACCACACCACCCAGTACTGCACTACTGAACACCACACCACCCAGTATTGCACTACTGAACACTACACCACCCAGTACTGCACTACTGAACACTACACCACCCAGTACTGCACTACTGAACACCACACCACCCAGTACTGCACTACTGAACACTACACCACTCAGTACTGCACTACTGAACACTACACCACTCAGTACTGCACTACTGAACACTACACCACCCAGTACTGCACTACTGAACACTACACTACTGAACACCACACCACCCAGTACTGCACTACTGAACACCACTCCACCCAGTACTGCACTACTGAACACCACACCACCCAGTACTGCACTACTGAACACCACACCACTCAGTACTGCACTACTGAACACCACACCACTCAGTACTACACTACTGAACTACTGAACCACTCAGTGCTACAATACTGAACACTACATTTCTTAGTACTGCACTACTGAACACTACACCACTCAGTACCACACTACTGAACTACTGAACCACTCAGTACAACACTACTGAACACTACACCACTCAGTACAACAGTACTGAACACTACATCACTCAGTACTGCACTACTGAACACTACACCACTCAGTACTGCACTACTGAACACTACACCACTCAGTACTGCACTACTGAACACTACACCACTCAGTACTGAACTACTGAACCACTCAGTGCTACAATACTGAACACCACACCACCCAGTACTGCACTACTGAACACTACACCACTCAGTACTACACTACTGAACACTACACCACTCAGTACTACACTACTGAACACCACACCACTCAATACTACACTACTGAACACCACACCACTCAGTACTGCACTACTGAACACCACACCACTCAGTACTACACTTCTGAACTACTGAACCACTCAGTGCTACAATACTGAACACTACATTTCTTAGTACTGCACTACTGAACACTACACCACTCAGTACTACACTACTGAACACTACACCACTCAGTACTACACTACTGAACACTACACCACTCAGTACTGCACTACTGAACACCACACCACTCAGTACTACACTACTGAACTACTGAACCACTCAGTGCTACAATACTGAACACTACACCACTCAGTACTACACTACTGAACACCACACCACTCAGTACTGCACTACTGAACACCACACCACTCAGTACTGCACTACTGAACACCACACCACTCAGTACTGCACTACTGAACACCACACCATTTAGTACTGCACTACTGAACACTACACCACTCAGTACTACACTACTGAACACTACATCACTCAGTACTGCACTACTGAACACTACACCACTCAGTACTGCACTACTGAACACCACACCACTCAGTACTGCACTACTGAACACTACACCACTCAGTACTGCATTACTGAACACCACACCACTCAGTACAACACTACTGAACACTACACCACTCAGTACTGCATTACTGAACACCACACCACTCAGTACAACACTACTGAACACTACACCACTCAGTACTACACTACTGAACTACTGAACCACTCATTGCTACAATACTGAACACCACACCACCCAGTACTGCACTACTGAACACCACACCACTCAGTACTGCACTACTGAACACTACACCACTCAGTACTACACTACTGAACACTACATCACTCAGTACTGCACTACTAAACACTACACCACTCAGTACTGCACTACTGAACACTACACCACTCAGTACTGCACTACTGAACATCACACCAATCAGTACTACACTACTGAACACCACACCACTCAGTACTACACTACTGAACACTACACCACTCAGTACAACACTACTGAACACCACACCACTCAGTACTGCACTACTGAACACCACACCACTCAGTACTGCACTACTGAACACCACACCCCTCAGTGCAATGCTGTGGAACAGTGTACTACACTATGCCTCTCGGTACAACAGTGCTGAACATGGTACTGCTATACCGCACTAAGTATAGCACTGCTGAACACTGTACTACACTATAACACTCAGTGCAACGCTGCTGAACACTGTACTACACCACACCACTAAGTGCAACAGTTCTGAACAGTCTACTGCAATACAATAATCAGTACAACACTGATTAAACTACACCACTCAGTGCTACAATACTTACAGTACTACATTGCTGAACACCACATTACTCAGTACAACACTATTGAATCACTCAGTACAATACAACTGAACACTACACCACTCAGCACGTTACTACTGACTACTAAACCACTAAGAACTTCAATACTGGACACTATACCACACTACACCACTTACTGCTACACTACTGAACACTACTGAACACTGCAGTACACTACACAGTACAATGCAATCAAACCCTACAACCCTGTTACCCTAATGAACACTAAACCGCTTAATACTATACAACTGAACACTGTCCCACAACACTCAAACCTGCACTCTACTGCTAAACACTATAATACCCGATACTACCAACACTCTACTACACCATAATTTACTGCCTAACACTCTACTACCCAACACTTTACTATTTTACACTCTACTACCCAACACTTTACTACTTTACACTCTACTACCCAACACTTTACTATTTTACACTCTGCTACCCAACACTTTACTATTTTACACTCTACTGCCCTACACTATACTTTATACTTTTTACCCAATACTTTGCTTCCCAACATTTTAATACCTCACACCATACTGCCTAACACTTTACTATTTACACTCTACTACCTAACACTTTACTATTTTACACTTTACTACCCAACACTTTACTATTTTACACTCTACTACCCAACACTTTGCTATTTTACACTCTACTACCCAACATTTTAATACCGCACACTCTACTGCCCAACACTTGACTACTCAAGACTCTTCAGCTTAACACTATACTACCTAATGCTTTACAACCTTAAACTGTCCTGTCCAACACACTCTATTATCCTCCAAACTGTACTACTTCACACTGTATTACCCAACACTGTACTCTTTTACACTCTTTTACCCAACTCTCTACACTCTCTTACCAAACACTATGACATTTTACTTTATTACCCAACACTACACTCTTTTACCCAAAACTAAAACACTTTACAGTCGCTTACCCAACACTGTACCACTTTACATACTCAACATTATATTACCTTACCCTATAATATTTTACATTGGGTTGCCCAACACCATACTACTTTACACTACCTATTACCAACACTATGCCAATTTACACTCTATTACCCGACACTGTATACCTTTAGACTTTATCCCCCAGCACTACTTTGCACTCTATTGCTCAACACTATTCTACTTTACACTGTATCACCCAACACTATACCATTTTATGGTACATTACCCAACACGATACTGCTTTACACTCTATTATCCACTATAACACTATAACACCCAAATGTTTGCTACCCAACACTATACTACCTTAAACTCTACTCACTCAACTACCCAACACATTACTACTTTACAGTACTACCTAACACTCTATGTATAGTAGTAGTAAAGTACTGTGACCCCCCCCCCCCACACACACACGCTTCTTCTTTTAACAGATTCCTTCAACAGCAGACTAATCCATACTCAGTTTGATTCCCTCACACACACTTTTCAGGGACTTCTAACTCTAAGGATGGCTCAGCCGTATGCAGTATGTTCATCATTCCCACATGAATATGTATAATATCATTTGTCCACATTTTTGATGATGCAATGCAGTTTATTTATATGCAAATAATGTTCACTATTTGGACAAAAGTATTTGGACACCTGCTCATTCATTGTTTCTTCCAAAATCAAGGGCATTTAAAAGAGTGTATCCTCCTTCTGTTGGAGTAGCTGTCTCTACTGTCCAGGAAAGAAGGCTTTCTACTAAGATTTTGGAGGAGCATTGCTGTCAGGATTTGATTGCATTCAGCGACAAAAAAACCCCAAAACAAAACAATGAGGTCAGGATGTTGGATGTTCACCACCCCATCTCGACCAAACAAGCATTTGCACATCTGTGTTAGCAGTGGGTGCAACTTGTAAGAAAGTAGCTAAATGCATTCATTAGAAGGGGTGTCCACAAACATTTGGACATGTGCTGTAGTGTACCTACATAATTGCATTTCCGTGCACTTCAGATTAATCTCAGCTCTGAGAGAGGTCACACAGTGGTGCACGTTCTGCAGCGGTGTGTGTGTGTGTGTGTGTGTGTTCTGCAACACTCACGTGCCAGCAGCCGGTGTGTAAGCCTGTGCTGGGCTGTCCCTGTTTATGCCTTGACTTCATTAGGCTTGGTGCTCTTGCTGAGCTTTACATCTTTTTTTGTTTATCCACCAATTTTATTTATTTATTTATTTATTTTGCCCTAACGGGACACTTGATGGTACATTTACAGGAGACCAGGAGTCTCACTGCGGTGGAGATACAGTAGGTACTGTAGCTGCCGGTGTTCAGAGTTTTGGGTCACTGGTGTGCTGCTGTAGTGTGTACTGCATAGAGGTGGACCAATGCTGAATGGTGGCGGATCTTACTATCAGAGCAGTGTGATATTACTATCAGAGCAGTGTGATATTACTATCAGAGCTGTGTGATATTACTATCAGAGCAGTGTGTGATATTACTATCAGAGCAGTGTGATATTACTATCAGAGCAGTGTGTGATATTACTATCAGAGCAGTGTGTGATATTACTATCAGAGCAGTGTGATATTACTATCAGAGCAGTGTGTGATATTACTATCAGAGCAGTGTGTGATATTACTATCAGAGCTGTGTGATATTACTATCAGAGCAGTGTGATATTACTATCAGAGCAGTGTGTGATATCACTATCAGAGCTGTGTGATATTACTATCAGAGCAGTGTGTCTTATTACTATCAGAGCTGTGTGTTATTACTATCAGAGCTGTGTGTTATTACTATCAGAGCAGTGTGATATTACTATCAGAGCAGTGTGTGATATTACTATCAGAGCTGTGTGTGATATTACTATCAGAGCAGTGTGATATTACTATCAGAGCAGTGTGATATTACTATCAGAGCTGTGATATTACTATCAGAGCAGTGTGTGATATTACTATCAGAGCAGTGTGATATTACTATCAGAGCAGTGTGATATTATTATCAGAGCTGTGTGATATTACTATCAGAGCTGTGTGATATTGCTATCAGAGCAGTGTGATATTATTATCAGAGCAGTGTGATATTACTATCAGAGCAGTGTGTGATATTACTATCAGAGCAGTGTGATATTACTATCAGAGCAGTGTGTGATATTACTATCAGAGCAGTGTGATATTACTATCAGAGCAGTGTGTGATATTACTATCAGAGCTGTGTGATATTACTATCAGAGCTGTGTGATATTGCTATCAGAGCAGTGTGTGATATTGCTATCAGAGCTGTGTGTAATTACTATCAGAGCTGTGTGATATTACTATCAGAGCTGTGTGATATTACTATCAGAGCAGTGTGTGATATTACTATCAGAGCAGTGTGTGATATTACTATCAGGGCAGTGTGATATTACTATCAGAGCAGTGTGATATTACTATCAGAGCAGTGTGTGATATTACTATCAGAGCTGTGTGATATTACTATCAGAGCAGTGTGTGATATTACTATCAGAGCAGTGTGTGATATTACTATCAGAGCAGTGTGTGATATTACTATCAGAGCAGTGTGTGATATTACTATCAGAGCTGTGTGATATTACTATCAGAGCTGTGTGATATTACTATTAGAGCAGTGTGATATTACTATCAGAGCAGTGTGTGATATTACTATCAGAGCAGTGTGATATTACTATCAGAGCAGTGTGTGATATTACTATCAGAGCAGTGTGATATTACTATCAGAGCTGTGTGATATTACTATCAGAGCAGTATGTGATATTACTATCAGAGCAGTGTGTGATATTACTATCAGAGCAGTGTGTGATATTACTATCAGAGCAGTGTGTGATATTACTATCAGAGCAGTGTGTGATATTACTATCAGAGCAGTGTGATATTACTATCAGAGCAGTGTGTGATATTACTATCAGAGCAGTGTGTGATATTACTATCAGAGCAGTGTGATATTACTATCAGAGCAGTGTGATATTACTATCAGAGCAGTGTGTGATATTACTATCAGAGCTGTGTGATATTACTATCAGAGCAGTGTGATATTACTATCAGAGCAGTGTGTGATATTACTATCAGAGCTGTGTGATATTACTATCAGAGCAGTGTGATATTACTATCAGAGCAGTGTGATATTACTATCAGAGCAGTGTGTGTTATTACTATAAGAGCTGTGTGATATTACTATCAGAGCAGTGTGTGATATTACTATCAGAGCTGTGTGATATTACTATCAGAGCAGTGTGTGATATTACTATCAGAGCTGTGTGATATTACTATCAGAGCTGTGTGATATTACTATCAGAGCTGTGATATTACTATCAGAGCAGTGTGTGATATTACTATCAGAGCAGTGTGTGATATTACTATCAGAGCAGTGTGTGATATTACTATCAGAGCAGTGTGATATTACTATCAGAGCAGTGTGTGATATTACTATCAGAGCTGTGTGATATTACTATCAGAGCAGTGTGTGATATTACTATCAGAGCAGTGTGTGTTATTACTATCAGAGCTGTGTGATATTACTATCAGAGCAGTGTGATATTACTATCAGAGCAGTGTGTGATATTACTATCAGAGCTGTGTGATATTACTATCAGAGCAGTGTGATATTACTATCAGAGCAGTGTGTGATATTACTATCAGAGCAGTGTGATATTACTATCAGAGCAGTGTGTGTTATTACTATCAGAGCTGTGTGTTATTACTATCAGAGCAGTGTGTTATTATTATCAGAGCTGTGTGATATTGCTATCAGAGCAGTGTGTGATATTACTATCAGAGCAGTGTGATATTACTATCAGAGCTGTGTGATATTACTATCAGAGCAGTGTGTGATATTACTATCAGAGCAGTGTGATATTACTATCAGAGCAGTGTGTGTTATTACTATCAGAGCTGTGTGTTATTACTATCAGAGCAGTGTGTTATTACTATCAGAGCTGTGTGATATTACTATCAGAGCAGTGTGTAATATTACTATCAGAGCAGTGTGTGATATTACTATCAGAGCAGTGTGTGATATTACTTTCAGAGCAGTGTGATATTACTATCAGAGCAGTGTGATATTATTATCAGAGCAGTGTGTGAAATTACTTTCAGAGCAGTGTGTTATTACTATCAGAGCTGTGTGTTATTACTATCAGAGCAGTGTGTTATTACTATCAGAGCTGTGTGATATTACTATCAGAGCAGTGTGTTATTACTATCAGAGCTGTGTGATATTACTATCAGAGCTGTGTGATATTACTATCAGAGCAGTGTGTAATATTACTATCAGAGCAGTGTGATATTACTATCAGAGCAGTGTGTGATATTACTATCAGAGCAGTGTGATATTACTATCAGAGCAGTGTGATATTACTATCAGAGCTGTGTGATATTACTATCAGAGCAGTGTGATATTACTATCAGAGCTGTGTGATATTACTATCAGAGCAGTGTGTGTTATTACTATCAGAGCTGTGTGTTATTACTATCAGAGCAGTGTGTTATTACTATCAGAGCAGTGTGTTATTACTATCAGAGCTGTGTGATATTACTATCAGAGCAGTGTGTTATTACTATCAGAGCTGTGTGATATTACTATCAGAGCTGTGTGATATTACTATCAGAGCAGTGTGTAATATTACTATCAGAGCTGTGTGATATTACTATCAGAGCTGTGTGATATTACTATCAGAGCAGTGTGATATTACTATCAGAGCTGTGTGTTATTACTATCAGAGCAGTGTGTTATTACTATCAGAGCTGTGTGATATTACTATCAGAGCAGTGTGTTATTACTATCAGAGCTGTGTGATATTACTATCAGAGCTGTGTGATATTACTATCAGAGCAGTGTGTAATATTACTATCAGAGCAGTGTGATATTACTATCAGAGCTGTGTGATATTACTATCAGAGCAGTGTGATATTACTATCAGAGCTGTGTGATATTACTATCAGAGCAGTGTGTGTTATTACTATCAGAGCAGTGTGATATTACTATCAGAGCAGTGTGATATTACTATCAGAGCTGTGTGATATTACTATCAGAGCAGTGTGTGTTATTACTATCAGAGCAGTGTGTGATATTACTATCAGAGCAGTGTGATATTACTATCAGAGCAGTGTGATATTACTATCAGAGCAGTGTGTGTTATTACTATCAGAGCAGTGTGATATTACTATCAGAGCAGTGTGTGATATTACTATCAGAGCTGTGTGATGTTACTATCAGAGCAGTGTGTGATATTACTATCAGAGCAGTGTGTAATATTACTATCAGAGCAGTGTGTGATATTACTATCAGAGCAGTGCGATATTACTATTAGAGCAGTGCGATATTACTATCAGAGCAGTGTGTGATATTACTATCAGAGCTGTGTGATATTACTATCAGAGCAGTGTGTGATATTACTATCAGAGCAGTGTGATATTACTATTAGAGCAGTGTGATATTACTATCAGAGCAGTGTGTGATATTACTATCAGAGCTGTGTGATATTACTATCAGAGCTGTGTGATATTACTATCAGAGCAGTGTGTGATATTACTATCAGAGCTGTGTGATATTACTATCAGAGCTGTGTGATATTACTATCAGAGCAGTGTGTGATATTACTATTAGAGCAGTGTGATATTACTATCAGAGCTGTGTGATATTACTATCAGAGCAGTGTGTGATATTACTATATGAGCTGTGTGATATTACTATCAGAGCAGTGTGTAATATTACTCTCAGAGCTGTGTGATATTACTATGAGAGCAGTGTGTGATATTACTATCAGAGCAGTGTGATATTACTATCAGAGCAGTGTGTGATATTACTATCAGTGCAGTTTGTAATTACTATCAGAGCAGTGTGTGATATTACTATCAGAGCTGTGTGATATTACTATCAGAGCAGTGTGATATTACTATCAGAGCAGTGTGTGATATTACTATCAGAGCAGTGTGATATTACTATCAGAGCAGTGTGTGATATTACTATCAGAGCTGTGTGATATTACTATCAGAGCAGTGTGTGATATTACTATCAGAGCAGTGTGATATTACTATCAGAGCAGTGTGATATTACTATCAGAGCAGTTTGTGATATTACTATCAGAGCAGTGTGTGATATTATTATGCGAGCAGTGTGTGATATTATTATGAGAGCAGTGTGTGATATTATTATGAGAGCAGTGTGTGATATTATTATGTGAGCAGTGTGTGATATTACTATCAGAGCTGTGTGTACTGCTGTTATGGGTAAATGTCGGAACACTGGCAAGAATAGGTGTTCAGCGTCAATGTATCAATGTAATGTTGATTCAGTTCATCCTCACTTTTCCATCTTAATTACTATTGAAAAAAACGGTGTTATTTTAGCAGAACATCAACCGTTCTTCACCCAGCTTTTTAAAAATCCTGTTACTGCAGTAAATTAGGGTAAATCAAAAATGAAACTAAACTTTGTAAAATGTAGAAATGTAATTTTTCAGTAATATCTGTAATATCAGCGCTGTAACATAGAAATATGTTTGCTCAATTATACGCATAAATACAATTTAAATACATAATATGTGATATGTATTAATTTATTTAATTATGAATTAATAAATAATATTGGTATAAAGAAATACTATTAGGTAATGTATTAAATTGTTAAATTATAGATAATATGGGTATTGATGAATATTATTTATTAATTAATAAAATTATTACATTATTAATAATATTGGTAAAAATAAATACTATTTATTAATGTATTTAATTATTCAATAATAGATAATATTGGTATAAATTAATGTTATTTATTAATTTAATTAATTTTTACATTATAAATACTATTGGTATACATAAATTCTATTTATACCTTGTTAAATTATTAAATAATATATAATATTGGTATAAATAAACACTATTTATTAATTTATTAAATAATAAATAATAATACTAACTGAAGACTCTGAGGGGCAGTAAATTGTAAATATAATCTTTTATGGATAATAAGAGGGAAAATGATGCTGCATTAGAGTCTTTCATTAGACCTTTCATTTATGTGAGTAAATACATACATTTACGCCCACAAACTATTTTAATTTAAACTGGGAAGATTCAGATTTCTCTTACTACTTTTTGCAAGTTACTTCAGTTAGTTGCTAAGTAAATGAAGTTACTTTTAGGGTGTACATTTAGAACCTTGAGAATTTCAGCTATCAGTGCTAGGAGAAGATACGTACGTTATTATGATCAGAACCACAATCCCACGCTACACTGTATCCTATGCTACACTAACCCCTATATGAATGGTCATGCCCTCAGTTCATGTTCCAAATCAGCAGGTATTGCAGCACCTGTCCGGCGACCTGTTCCACCTAAGCAATCAGGTGCATAGCAGAGCCTATAGCCGAGGGTGGAAGCTTGATTTTGACATTGGTGGAGACCTCGAAGAGGCCCACAGAGGGGCTGCCTGGAAGCTGAGGCCTCAATTTGATGTCAACTACAGTCTTTTATTATAGATTATTTTTATATTTATTTATTTATTGATAAAAGCTGTACGGCTCAGGTGTGTTGATCTAAGTATAATATAGTAGAGCTCATATAATCATCGTGGAGATGGTAGAGTAATTACACAGTTGTGATTATATTAACCAGCAGTATGAAATTCAGCACCCTTATATTTTAGAGAATATTAGATACATGATACATACAGTATGTCATACAGTACAGTATTTGGTCCTTGGTTTTGTCTGTGTGTGTAAAACTGAATGTGGTGGATGGAGAAAGGAACACTCCGCTGCACTGGGCCGTTAACTTTCTTAAAGTTTCCTCAACACACCTTAAGAGGTTCCTCCAAAAAGAACCTCGTACAAAATGTTTGACTTCTAAAAGTTAGTCACTGGGTTGCCTTTGGTTAATAGAAATGATAAAAGTTAATTGACAGAAAGTTGATTTTAGTTTTACAAAATTAATAAAAATTACAAAGTGAGTCAAAATAGCAAGAAATCAAAGACTTTTTATAAATTAATAAAAATAGAACAATAGAATATGTTATTTTAACAAAAATATCCAAAATAACATGAAATTACATACTTTCTACAAAACTTATAACTTTTATAACTTATTAACCTTTGAGTTAATAGAACTTATAAAAGTGAATTGACAGAAAGTCAGTTTTAGTTTTACAAAATTAATCAAAAACACAGAACAAGAAAAGAAGTGATTATGTTTACAAATTGGTCAAAATCAACATTTCTTTTTCAAAATAACAAGAAACTGGATTATTTTTTTACAAAATAAGTAAAAATCTTATGAATACTAGTTAAAACCACTAGTGATTATTTTTTACAAAATAGATTAAAATAACATGGAAAATGTGGTTATGTGGATAGTTCAAAGTTTTTTATATGTATTTGGCATATATGTATCTTTTTGTGCAATTTACTTATTTAGGTAAAATCCTTATTTATCATGGTTTTGATTATGATTCTGACTGATTGTGTTTAAATGCTCACACTTTTCTCATGATTTTGACTTAACATTTGAAAAATAAACACTCTTCTGTAATTTTGACTAATTCTGTAAAGTATTTACTATTCTTGTGATTTCGGCTCTATCAAAAGCATCACCTTTTTCATGTTATTTTGACCTATTTTAAAAGAACTCATAAAAAACATAAAAAACACTTTATTACCAATCACTTGTAGTTTTTACTAGTTTTTTAAGTTTAGAATTTCATGTTAAGAAGTGATTACTTTTACAAATTGGTCAAAATTAATGTTTTTTAATACAAAATGAATCAAAATAACAAGAAACTTGATTGTTTTTACAAAATAGGTAAAAATCTACTGAATACAAATAACCAAAAAATAACAAAATGACATGAAATTAGACGTTTTGCAAAAGTTAAAACCACAAGTGATTAATTTAGCAAAATAGATATAAATAAATAACGATAGATAGATATAGATAGATATTTATAATAGATATTATAAAATAACGTGGAAAAGATGGTTATGTGGATAGTTTCAAATGGAAAAACCTCCAAAAGTTCATCAGTGTACGGGTTAAATGCAATGACTGGATGTGGACTTCACACAGTAGCAGGTTTTCTTGACTTGTAGCTCCTAATGCCATCCTGACTGAGCATTTCACCAAATTAGGCTAACTGCCACACACACACACAACATCTAGTTGTCGGTGCTTTGGTGCATTTTACAACCACAGCCTCTCACACGTTAGTGAGAAGCAGAGAAGCAAGGCCTGTTTGCAACGTGGGTTTGGGGAGGCGTAGAGAACGAGCTCTGTAACCGCTTGTGCACCAGATACATTAACAAGACCCTGACGGACAGCTGTAGTTGAATGTCTTTAGGGGGAAACTCAGTAGTCGCTGGATATTGGTAGGGACGTGAGCTTAGCGTGACCAACAGAAGACACAAACACTGTGTAGGAAGGTTTAAGCCAATGCAGCAGTGATCTGGTGTGTCTGGAGTAATGGGTGGGTTATGGGTTATGGTTTATGGTTTAAAGGTTATGGGTTATGGTTAGTAATTATTGATGTGTTCTGTGAACACACACATTATATACAGTCTGCCTGCATTCATTCACTCTACTGTTGTTCATTCCGTCGCTGTACACTGCTTAAAGTAGAAGGTCCTTGAGGAACTTTTGGAGGTTCATCTGCTTGGAACTGTGGAGGAACCTCTTAAAGTGCTTTGAGGAACCTTTGAGGAACCTTCTACTAAAAACCTTTTTATAAAAAAAAATCTGAATAAAAAGTTGCTTCAACTTATAAAAGTTGGTCACATAAGTTCTTTTGAGTTAAAAGAACTTATGAAAGTGAATTAATGAATTACAATTTTTACAAAATTAAAAATACATTTACAAAAGTCAAAATAACAAGAAATTGGATTTTTTTTTTAAGTAAATCATTTTTATAAATGAGTAAAATTAGAACAATAGAATACGTTATTTTAACAAAATTATCCAAAATAACATGAAATTAGATACTTTCTAAAAAACTAGATACATAGATAGATAGATAGATACTTTATTGATCTCGAAGGACATTTAGCAGCCAGTAGCAATTGCACAACACAGTTATACAATACAATAAAAACAAATAAATAGGATAAATAAATAAAATTAAATTAAATAAAAATAGTAAAAAACACTAGTAAAAAATAGTAATAAATAATAAATAATAAATAATAGTAAAAAAGTGATTCTTTGCAAAATATGTGATTAATTTGATAGTGTCAAAACCACAAACATAATAAATACAGAATTAGTCAAAATGACAGAAAAATTTTTTGTCAGATTTGTAATCAGAATCATAAACAAAACCATTTTAATGATTTTACCAAAAATAAGCAAATTGCACAAAAAATTATAATAGTCAAAATACATCATATTTTTAATTTTGTCATATAATTTATGCCTGCTCTTTTCAGTGGAAATGGGCTTCCATAAAACATCCTTTGAGTTTAGATGTGGATGAAAAAAGTACACTATTTTTATCACTAATATCCTTCATACAGTTATTTAGACAGGAAATTGGTTGATAAAATAAAAAGTCAAGTCAAATTTATTTGTACAGCTTTTTACAACTTTACAACGGTCACAAAGCAGCTTTACATAATTAGTAATTAGTAAAAGACAGAAAAAATGAAATAACGTAAAACATGAAGCATCCAAGACCCCCAGTGAGCAGCCAATGGAGACAGTGGCAAGGAGAACCTCCCTCAGAGCTGGAGGAAGAAACCTTGGGAGGAACCAAGACTCACAAGGGGGACCCGACCCGTCCTCCTCTGATCAGAACTATTTATTAATTATTAATAAAAGTCACCAAACCATCTATACTGTTGAACTGCTCATATAATCATAAAATATTAATATACTAAACTGGGAGAGCAAACGCTCCCGTTCGCTCTACCTGTACTAGTGCTCAGGTGCTCAGGTGAACAGCACTGGAGTCTGAGTCCGATGTTCTGTTGAGGTTCTGTTCTGTTAGCCGTCTGAAGACCAACCGAAGTTAAAGCATGGGGTTTTCTTGCAGAGCTTGATGGGTCTTTGCTGTATGGCGAGAAAATGTGCTGATGAAACGTCAGGGGCCTCCTTCAGCCTTCAGCGCTATATAGCCGGAGGTTTGATTGAATAAGTCCTCGAGACTAAATGAGGTTTTTAAACCAGGGCAGGAGAGTTCTCAGGAGCACGCCGAGGAGACACCACACATGGATCTCACTTATATAATGAGATATTGCTTCTGCTCTGGATCCGCCGTCCTGGGATGGTTGGAAATAAATGTTCTAAAAATAGTTTGTTTGAAAATCCTCAGCATGTTACACCAGGAGACGGGCGGAGAGCCCATACATGCTCCGTGATGGTCTGCAGTTGCCTCATTGTGTTGACGGCGTTCCTCAGGTTCTCCTGGTTGAGAAGTAATCCTACACTCATTTGGCCACATTATCAGAAACACCTACCTTGTAGAGCTTTTTGTAGTTCTAGTCCAGGGACCACCACTGGCCCACCATTGAAGGGTGGTGGGCCATTCAGGGGCCGGTTAGGTGCTGAAATGAGTGTGTTTCTAGGCTTTTATTAAGATACTATGTGTACTGACTGGCCACTTTATCAGAAACACCTATCTTGTAGAGCTTTTTGTAGTTCTAGTCCAGGGACCACCACTGGTCTATCATTGAAGGGTGGGGGGCCACTCAGGGGCCGGTTAGGTGCTGAAATGAGTGTGTTTCTAGGCTTTTATAAAGATACTATGTATACTGACTGGCCACTTTATCGGAAACACCCGCCTTGTAGCTCCTCCTGACTGGTGTTCAGTTCGAGGCAACAAAATCAGACCAGGTGGATGAGGGTGTGTCAGAGCAGAGCATCATAAACATCTGGACAGGACAGGGGGTGCTTCAGGACCAGGGTCGTGACCTTTTGCTCTAGGGTTCTGTTTCTGTCTACAGAACCACTCTTGGCTGGACATATGTGGCTGATCAGCTCAGAGGTGGTCCGGTAGTGGTCCTTACACCCGAGGTAGGACGAGGTAGAGGTGGGTAATGAAATGTGCACCTACTCTATGTGTCCAAATGTTTGCGGACACCCCACAGGCGTGGGCTAGAGCGTGAATAAGGCCCCCCAGAATTGAGCTGTGGAGCAGTGGAAGAACTGTGCTCTCTGGAACGATGGGTGGTGCTCCAGCCTATACTTTTGGGATGAGTTGGGGAGTTGGGGGTCTTCCAACACCCTGACCTCACTAACTAATGCTCTTGTTGCTGAATGCAACCAAAACCTAGAAGAATGTTTTCTTCTCTTTTCTTCTCAAAAGCCGGATAAACTCTTTTTAATGCCCTTGAGGTGTCCAAATATTTTTGTCCATTTGTATATCTTTGCGTTTCTGATAAAAATGGCCAGTAACCACAAGCCATAAGCACAAAAGGGAACCCATTGACACATGCTCTGTCCAGGGCTTCAGTGCACCCTCCCAGCATACTCCATGGCTGTTCATGGTGGTAACAGTCACCACAATTGCCCAAGCTTAAGGCAGTGTAAGAAAGCTCTGGGGTGCAGTACTGCCTGATAACCACCAGATGGCAACATGTCCTAAAAAATAAACTTGGCTTGGCCTTCGTCTGGCTGATATTGCCATCTGCTTTTAGAGCTCAGAGAAGATTTGTTGGGGGGATCGTACAAGTTCAAGCGACCATTGCTCAGTCTGAAATCCTCACTAATGAGAATAAAGAGACACATATTATCAAATGAACTTATTGTATGCATATACATACATAGGCTGTGACACATCACTGCTGCCTGATCAACATCAGCCCGTTAAGCACTGATTTATGACCTCTCTCACGCCCCCAGAGCGAGTACTGTAGACTGTGAGATGTGACCAGTCATGCTTATGCAGTGATGCATGTTGAAGCACTAAAGGCTAATTTTCCGAATACGAATAAACAGCTGATACCGTCCGGACAAACCCTTCAGAGTACATCAGGGCTATGAAGTGCTACAACAGGTAAAAGCGGCCTTAGCGGCCCACAGTTTTGGAGTAGAATTGCTGTAAGAATTTGATTGCATTCAGCGACGGGATGGTTAGTAAGGTTAGAATGTTGGATGATGATCACCACCCCACCTCATCATCCCCGACTCCCCAACTCCAAATCCCAAAAGCACCAGAGAACACAGTTCTTCCACTGCTCCACAGCTCAATGCTGTGTCCCCAAACATTTGGACATAGTGTAAAAGGGCTTGCAGAGAAATTTATGATATGGGGCCTCTTGGCTCCTTAAAGGCCTTGGTCAGTTTCCTTTGTAATTCTGTATAATTCTATACAATAAAAATGGGGATACATGGGTCTATAGATGATGATGATGATGATAATAATAATAATAATAAAAGCAGCCTTAACATACATACAATATACGCTATACAGACAAAAGTATTGGGACACCTGCTCATTCACTGTTTCTTCCGAAATCAAGGGTACGTTAAACAGTTTAACCTTAGATCCCCTTCCAAATATACTGTAAGTACAGTACATGCCCAAATGTTTGTGGACACCCCTGCTAATGAATGCATTTAGCTATTTTAGGTTAGTGAGATCCCTAACTCCCCAACTCATCCCAAAAGATTTGGATGGAGCACCACCAACCACACAGTTCATACACTGCTCCACAGCTCAATGCTGGGGGGCTTTATACCCCTCTACTAGCCCACGCCTGGTATTAGGAGAGCTGTCCTATTGGCAGTGCTTCTTCTCTACAGGGAATACACCAGACGTGTCTATGTCAGTAATAGGTGCAACGTAAAGCAGCTGAATGCATTCATTTAAATGGGGTGTCTACAAACATTTGGACATATTGTGTATATCTATGGTAGATATTGCAAGCACAGGGGCCCAGTAACTTAGACCTAGGCAAGAAAGTAAACCCAGAAGATGCCCACCTCAAGATTTCCCATGCAAGGCCTTGCTTGCATCCTTTTTATTATATAATCCAATTGCTATGATTTATTAATGCGGTATAAGCAGCTCCTCTGCCTTTGATATGGAAAAGCCTGGCCTCCTCTCTCATTACGCCGCTGAGCTAAACTTTCTCCCTGCAGTATTCAGAGGCAAATGAGGAAACTCTGAGAGATTACAGTTAAAAATGCCTCATAAACAGAGATATACTGTATCTACATGACCTGAGCAAAATCAGCACTGGACAGTACCGAAGAGGTTCTACTGTAGTAGAACCATACAGAACCCTTCTTTCCTCCACAGGTTCCCCCAGTCATTCCCATTTCTCCCCCATCACATTAAGGTACCAGTGCTGCCACCATTGTGACCTCAAACCTATTCTACTGTCCAGGGAAGAAGGATGAGGCTTTCTACTAGATTTTGGAGTAGAATTGCTGTAAGAATTTGATTGCATTCAGCGACAAGATGGTTAGTAAGGTTAGAATGTTGGATGATGATCACCACCCCACCTCATCATCCCCAACTTCCCAACTATAAATCCTATAAAAGCACCAGAGAACACAGTTTTTCCACTGCTCCACATCTCAAAGCTGTGTCCACAAACATTTGGACACAGTGTAAAAGGGCTTGCAGAGAAATGTGTGATATGGGGCCTCTTGGCTCTTTAAGGCCTCGGTCAGTTTCCTTTGTAATTCTGTATAATACTATACAATGAAAATGGGGATACATGGATCTATAGATAATAATAATAATAATAATAATAATTGATGCAAAGCTGACTATAAAAACTAAAAAAATATATTATAATAACCATTATAATATTTTGGCTGTAACACCTAGCACACTTAATAGCATATATAAATGCTATAATATATATATATATATATATATATTTTTTTTTTTTTTTTTTTTTTTTTTTTAATATAAATATTGAATAATTTTAATGGTTCTCAGTTTTTTATCCTTGTCTTTTCTAAAGAACCCTGGAAGGACCGCTTGTTTTAGAGTGTTTTAACCCGGACGGTACAGGTTAGTCAGTCTGACGTCCTGCAGGCCGTGCTGAGGTGGAGAGCCAGAATGGGGCGGTGAAAGCTGGGACGGGAGCGTAGATTCCCGCATTAAATTTGGAGCTCGCTCACTCACTCCCGGCACCGAGTGAATCTTTAATGCAGCTCCAGCACATGGAGGCAAGAGGCTTCTCATGTCTGGCCCACGTGATCCACCCCCATGCTGCTTCTACAGTGTCTTCAAGGCTTGTGTGTGTGTGTGTGTGTGTGTGGCCTGTACAAGAACATGAAAACTTCCTTTGATGTCTGCTCCGTTCTCCTCGTCCTGATATCTGAAATACATGAAAAAATATGATGCTCAGTTTCGCTGCACTGAAAAGCTTCCATCATTTCCATAACCTGCATTACATTAATGCGTTCATACGGACAGTCGTTCCAATCAATGCATGACCGTTGCTTCAGTGTGCAGAAAGCCAATGAAAAGCCCACCCAGAGGCTCTGTATGATGCGTATGCTTTTGTCCATATACTATAGCGACAAAAGTATTGGGACACCTGCTCATTTTTTCATTGCACGAAATCAAGGCTATAAAAAAGCGCGTCTCCTGCTTTTGTTGGAGTAATTGTCTCAACTGTTCAGGGAAGAAGCCTCTTGCCTTCTGCTAGATTTTGGAGGAGCATTGCTGCAAGAATTTGATTGCATTCAGCAACAAGAGCGTTAATGAGGTCAGGATGATGGATGTTGGATCCAAAAAGTACTGGATGGAGCACTCACCGTCATTTCAGAGAACACAGTTCTTCCACTGCTCCACAGCTCTCAATGCTGGGAGGCTTTATAGCCCTCTAGCCCACGCCTGGCATTAGGCATCGTGCCAGTAGGTTTATCTAGTTTTCCTGCCCCAGAGAGTCATTAGAAGGGGTGTCTACAAACATTTGGACACATAGTGTACTTACATCTGGGAGGGATATTAACCTTTAACTATTTATGTATAACGTATGTTAATACCTTTGATTTCGTATGAATGAATGAATGAGCAGGTGTCCCAATACTTTTGACAAAAACACAAGTTGTGCATTAAGTCGAATGGGATCTGGAAAGCTTGTCCAGTCTGGCGACAGTTTGTGCTAAGAAATGCGTGTATGGATCATATTATGGGCCAATTAGCCTCATTAAGATCAAAGCCAACACCACACACTGCTGACTGTGTATAATTCTGCTTCATATGATGAATAAAGGCGTTATTCTATCAGACAAAAGACATCAAACATCTTCAAACTGCTCTTTTCAACTCAGTGAGGTTGAATTGGATTTGACCGATCCATTAATCTCACTGCTCACCACCCAGCACTTCAGGGTCGAGTGGCTGTGGTGATACAGTCTGAAATCTCCTTTCATCTCTCAAAAAGAGGCGACATGAGTCCAGCCTGCTGAAAGAATCAGCTGGAAATTCAGTCTACTGCTGTGCAGCGAGCCTACCTTACAGAACTGCAGGGCTGCAGCCATTAGATGGCTCCCATGACCACAGTAACAAGGTCTTTCAGACACATATACGTAGAATATATGGAAAAATATATATATGTACACACTATTGGCCTAATCATTTTTCCATTTAAATATATGTATTAAAATATCATTCAAATATGTGTATAACAATATCACTCAAATATATGTTTTAATATGTCACTCAAATATATGTATTATTATGTCACTCAAATATATGTATGTAATTTCACTCAAATATATGTATTATTATGTCACTCAAATATATGTATATAATTTCACTCAAATATATGTATTATTATGTCACTCAAATATATGTATATAATTTCACTCAAATATATGTATATAATTTCACTCAAATATATGTATTATTATGTCACTCAAATATATGTATATAATTTCACTCAAATATATGTATATAATTTCACTCAAATATATGTATATAATTTCACTCAAATATATGTATTATTATGTCACTCAAATATATGTAT
Organism: Salminus brasiliensis; assembly: GCF_030463535.1. Classification (NCBI taxonomy): domain Eukaryota; kingdom Metazoa; phylum Chordata; class Actinopteri; order Characiformes; family Bryconidae; genus Salminus; species Salminus brasiliensis. Next base: position 3,250,878 of record NC_132900.1, on the reverse strand, counting down.
ATAATTTCACTCAAATATATGTATATAATTTCACTCAAATACATGTATTATTATGTCACTCAAATATATGTATATAATTTCACTCAAATATATGTATGTAATTTCACTCAAATACATGTATTATTATGTCACTCAAATATATGTATATAATTTCACTCAAATATATGTATATAATTTCACTCAAATACATGTATTATTATGTCACTCAAATATATGTATATAATTTCACTCAAATATATGTATTATGATGTCACTCAAATATATGTATATAATTTCACTCAAATATATGTATTATTATGTCACTCAAATATATGTATATAATTTCACTCAAATATATGTATATAATTTCACTCAAAAATATGTATAGATAGGTCATTCAAATATATGTATTTATATGTCACTCAGATATGTTTTAATATGTCACTCAAATATATGTATTAATAGGTCATTCAAAAATATGTATTAATATGTCACTCAAATATGTATTCATATATGTCACATTGAATATATATATATATATATATATATATATATATATATATATATATATATGTCAGTCAAATATATGTAGTGTTGTAAAAAAATTACTATTGGTTATATATATATATATATGTCATTATAGATATTATAGACATTATATAGACTGGTGCAGTAAAAACAAACATGAGCCTTTTCAGCAGCATCAGGTTATAAAGTATTTGACTGCATTCTCCAGAGCGTTTGAGCATGCGCATTAGCGCGGCCTCCAGTATTCTCTGTGTATTACTTTCCGGTCTCTGGGTCTCTCCACCCAAGAGAGCTATGAAAGTGAGAAACGACCACATATGCAAAGGAACACATCAGTACCTCCCTCTACATTCAGATTAGTGCAGAGCAATAAAACAGTCCCGGGAGGGAGCTGAGATTTTCACCCCTAACACAAAATGCTGTTCTGTGCCCTCGGAAAATACCTGTGAGATCTTTACCCTACAGCCAGAACCACCTGCCTGATATTGCGTGGCCACCAAAAATGCCCTGACCTGTCAAGGCATCCGAAGGTGTCTGTCTGTGGCATCTGGCACCAAGACAAGACGTTAGCAGCAGATCCTTTGAGTCCTGTAAGTAGTGAGGTGGGACTTCAGTGAGCATCAGTGAGCCGTGAGTTCTGACCCAGTCTGACCCGTCTAGAACATCACAGTCTGGTTCTTGACAAAATGTCTCAGATTCTTACGCTTGACCGTTTTTCCTGCTTCAGCACCTTCAAGAACTGACTGACTGTTCACCTGCTGACTAATAGATCCGAGCAGGTCTGCATCCGTGCAGGTCACACACTCCCTCTCTCACACTCACACACTCACACACTTACACACACACACAGACAGAAACACTCGGGTGTTTGGTGTGTTAGAACCATCTAATCAGGTCAGGGTCGAATCTGTGCATCGATCCTAAGAATAATTGATTACCCTCCGACTGGAGGGATGGATGGAGAAGGGACTGGTTGGATTGATCAGTGGTC